>NW_028247939.1:0-70035 GCF_964263255.1 Lissotriton vulgaris | reverse complement strand
TAATCCCTTCTTAACTCGATGTAGGAGCTTCGTCATTCTTGCAGACGCCATCCTGCAGGTCCCAGACGATGAGGAGGACATTCTGATGCCCGAAACCAGCTGCAGTGTTGCCCGAGGCCAGTGATAGATGGGCTGGCGCGGAGATCTGGCGCGGCCCTCCTGTCTTCCCCGGCGGGGGAGAAGACGACTCCGGGTGCGGAGAGTTGGGCCCTGGCGGGTGTCCGGCGCAACTCTGTTCTCCCCTCATGCTCCATTCTGTGGGTTCTCCCCCCCCCCGCTCCTCCTGCTGCACCTTGTTCCGGGACCCACAGCTCACGGAGCGCTCCGGGGACCTCTGGCCTTGTGGGCGTGTCCAAGCCAGGGCCTCTCGTAGCGGTGGCAGCAGGAGGCTAGGTGGGCTTGCGGTGCGCTGACTCCCCCCCGACCTCCCCTTGATGAGTGGCGGCCTGGGATTGCGGCGGCCTGCTCTGGGAGGACTGCGCACCCGAGACAACGTTTTCCCTCCCCTTTCTACCGCCTGGCATTTTGTGCTTGTGACTGCCGGTTGCCTGGGGGCCTGTGTTCTCCTTTGGTGGCCGTTATGCATTGAATGCCCTGACCTACCCATAGAGGGTTGTCCATTCAAGTGTAATTGCCACGTGGCTGCGCCGTCCTGAGGCATGTTCAGGGCTCTGACTGCATCCCTTACGTTGCCTGTGTGTCTTCATCCCCATCCTGGCCTGGACTTCGGGCTGCCCTCCATACACTACCTATGTTGCCTCATCCTCCTCATTGCACCATCAGA
Organism: Lissotriton vulgaris; assembly: GCF_964263255.1. Lineage (NCBI taxonomy): Eukaryota > Metazoa > Chordata > Amphibia > Caudata > Salamandridae > Lissotriton > Lissotriton vulgaris. The sequence goes on along the minus strand of NW_028247939.1, from coordinate 69,251 downwards.
CCCGCAGTATTCCTGGTGTTTTGCGCTCTGCTGGGAGTCGTCCACGTGTCCGGCTGTCGCTGCTCTGTCCTCTAGTGTCGCCTCGGCCTGAGACCCACCTGGCCACAAGGCCCCTTCCTCCTCTGGCAATATGGGGAAAAAAAGACCTTAAACAACGTATGCTACAGTTTGACAAGACTGCTGGTCCCGCCTCAGATGCCCCTCCTGGGTTGTCTGGTGGGGCCTTTGGCCCAAATGATACAGCGGAACCTGCCTCTCTCGCGACGGCCATGCTAGTCAAGATGAGAGCCAGTTTTAAGGCGCTGGATGGTCGATTTTATGACCTGGACAAGAAATTGGCCGATATGGGCACTAGGGTCCACGCACACGATCGGCGGCTAGACATCGTGGAGTCAAGAGTCTCGGACTTCGAAGACAGTGCATCAACCTCCTTAAAGTGACTGGACAGGATGGAGAAGATCCTCAAGGATGTAGCCATCAAGAATGAAGATTTAAAAGCCAGCAGTCACCGAAACAACATCCGAATCCTTTGCATTCCGGAGACAACCGCCACTGGGCGTATGGACACCTTTGTGGTGCAACTGCTGGCAGAGCTGTTCAGTAGGGAAACTTTCACACAAGGCCAGAGACAAAGGCGACGTCCAGTGGCAGGGGATAAAACTGGCTTTCTTCCCTGAATTTATCATCATGGTTCAAGAGGCGTTGCGTTAAGATCAGTGAGTCTAGGCGGCCTTGAAGAATTTGGGGCTCAAACATGGCATGATGTACCCTGCGAGGTTGAGGGTGGATGTAGATGGTAGAACTCCCATATTTGATACACCGACGGAGGCACAGGAATTTTGCCAGACCTACAGGAAGAACCAATCTTGAGGCACTGATGTACCACATTCCGCTTACCCATCTCTGGTGGGTTCACAGGAAAGCGTAGAATTCTTATCCCAACCCAAGACTGGTTGAACAATTGTTACATTTACTATTGTGTTCTGCAATGTTTAGTTTCTACACATATTTTTCTCCTCTGCGTGACAATATTGTAATGTTTGTTACCCGGCCGGTGTGGCATTGCCACGCCCTATGGTGAATACCAAGGTATTTTTGTGTAAGATGTTCTCTTGGAGATGTACGTTTTGTTCTCCTACTGTTATGACACTGATTTCATTGTGCCATCTTTTGGCTAGTACACAAGGGATCTGACTCTTTGGGGTTAGCAGGAGGCTAAGTGGGGGTTATTTGCACAGTTTCAATGGTTTTTGCGGTATTGCTAGTTAAGTTGCTAGTGTGCGTTGTGGATGTGACATGCATTGCGGTGCATTTGAGGTGCTGATGTTCCAATGGTCAGGCTAGGTCAGCTGCCTGATCCTTCCAGGCTCTCTTTGATGTCATGGAATGTTAGAGGAAATATTAATACCAGAAAGCTTAGGCAAGTTCGTAACAGGCATCACATCGACATTGTGTTCATGCAGGAGACACATCTGTCCAACTCCGACTCTACTCCTGTTGCAGGATTTTTTTCCAATTACAGTCGATATGCCAAGGGTGTTGCAATTTTCATTCACCAACGGGTCCCCTTCTCACTTCACGACACTTGGATCGATGCTGAGGGTAGAATCCTAATTGTCACCGGATCTCTGATGGGACACAGGATTTCATTGGTCGGGATATATGGTGCTAATGTAGACTCCCCAACTTTCTTTCATGAACCCCAGGTTCATCTTCTGTCGCTTGACCCCGGGCTACTGATACTTGGGGGGGATTTTAATTTGTTATTGGATTCATCCAGGGACAGCACTTCCTCGTCCCTTGACATGAAGCCTAGTGCCCGTCAAGCCCTCAAAGACATATGCACTCACTTTTCTTTGATAGATGTCGAATGTACACTCCACCCGCACCTTCCAGACTTCACGCACTATTCGGGGTACCATAACACGTGGACCAAGATAGAATATTGGCATACCTCCCCGAGAATTGCTGGCTGGCTGGGAGGTTTACTCACTCTTCCCCGTACGCTATCGGATCATTCTCCGGTGGTGCTCCAATTGAACATCCCTAGACCGAGGGGCTACGAAAGACAACTTAAAGTCTATCTAGTGAAAACCACATTCGTAGCTACATATGGGGCCACAATTTGGGCTATTGCATAAGTTGAGACACTACAATGTATGGAAAATAAGTTCACCAAAAGGCTACTGTCCATCCCAGGTGCATTCTCCAATATTATTTCTCACAAAGAAATAGGTTTGCCCTTTATCAGCGATCCCATTAAAATGGCCCCTTTATTACTGTGGTTATCTATCTGGAAAAGGAAAACGGTCCAACTAAATCAACTTATTCTAAAAGAAATTATGAATCAAGATCCTACTCTTAAAAATCCCTGGCTACCCTATTTTAGACAGACTTTTTTTCTCTGGGTTTAGTGAACCTTTATGACACTCCAACTCTCTGTGAAATCTTCCCTAAATCAAGATTGAAAGAACCTTTTATGGCTAAAAGCACAAAAGACGGATGGGAAAGGAATAAAGGAAAAAAGCACAATATTGGCTATTTTATGCCTTTCCCCCTGTGTTGTATGGTGTGATGAACAGCCGCCTGAAACTGAACTCAGACAAGACGGAAGTCCTCATCCTGGGATGGTCGCCCTCCACCTGGGACGACTCCTGGTGGCCCCCTGCCCTGGGCAGCGCACCCAAACCAACGGACCAGGCACGCAACATGGGCTTCATCCTGGACTCCTCCCTCTCCATGACCAGACAAGTCAACGCCGTCTCCTAGTCATGCTTCAACATCCTGCGCATGCTACGCAAGATCTTCCGGTGGATACCCACCGAGACCAGGAAGACGGTCACCCAGGCCCTCGTCACCAGCCAACTGGACTATGGCAACTCCCTCTACGCCGGAACCACTGCTAAACTCCAGAAGAGACTCCAGCGGATACAGAACGCCTCAGCAAGACTCATCCTGGACATCCCCGACACAGCCACATCTCTGGACACCTGAGAGACCTGCACTGGCTCCCGGTCAACAAGAGAATCACGTTCCGACTCCTCACCCACGCACACAAAGCCCTACACAACCAAGGCCCAAGATACCTCAACAACCGCCTCAACTTCTACACTCCCACCCGCCAGCTTTGATCGACCAACCACGCCCTCGCCGCCGTCCCCCGCATCCGAAGAGCCACCACAGGAGGAAGATCCTTCTCCTACCTGGCCGCCTAAACAGCACCACTACAGCATTACTCAGCACCACCACATTATCACTCAGCACCACCACATTATCACTCAGCACCTCCACAGCACCACTCAGCACCACCACAGCATCACTCAGCACCACTCAGCACCACCACAGCACCACTCAGTGCCACCACAGCATCACTCAGCACCACCACAGCATCAATCAGCACCACCACATTATCACTCAGCACCACCACAGCACCACTCAGCACCACCACAGCACCACTCAGCACCACCAAAGCATCACTTAGCACCACCACAGAACCACTCAGCATCACCAGAGCACCACTCAGCACCACCACAGCACCACTCACCACCACAGCATCACTCAGCGCCACCACAGCATCACTCAACACCACCACAGCATCACTCAGCACCACCACAGCACCAATCAGCACCACCACAGCACCACTCAGCGCTACCACAGCATCACTCAGTACCACCACAGCATCAATCAGCACCACCACATTATAACTCAGCACCACCGCAACACCACTCAGCACCACCATTTGGAACATTTTCCTAATGACATTGTAATCGCCCCCTAAAAGGATAGCTTGCTGACACTTACCCACAGGTAATGGGGATTTAGACCACCGTGATAGGGACTTGGCAGATCCACTCACCTTAGACATGATACAATAAAATGTGCTAGGTAAGAGTATACACTATTGCAGTACTTGCATGCACGCATATATTTTTCTGTAATTGACAAAATGGTTGAACTGTTCATTTTTTTCACCATTCTCGTAATGCTAATAACATTATTCTGTTTCCTTTTATTGATAATTACAGCACATGTATTTTATTTTTATTCACGAATTACAATCCTTCAATTAAAATTAAAATTGATGTTCTGTATCTCTTGTGTATCTCTTTGGGTATGCATAAGTACCTGAGTGAAAGCATTCTAAATTTCCTTTGGGGATCAGTGTTGTCATGTTCTGGGATAGGAGTGCAGATAGTACACTGTGAGCTAGCAGGGCAATAGGCCAATATAGCCTGAGGGGTATTCAAAATCAGTCTTGCACCAGTCCAACGTTTATGTTGTCCAACAAACACTCATAGTTTTACTTGAGAAAGTACAAGATGTAGGACATTTCGTGTTTGACAATAAGTCTTCTTTTCTGAGATGTGATGTAAGTCGTTCTTTCTGCTACTTTATCGGTGAACATCCTAGGAATACATTAATTCAATGTTTGTGATAAGTACATTTTTAAATAGCATTTGTTTTTTTAAAGTGTATTACATTTTTTAAATTTTATACAAACAGATTGGATGTTTTTTTATTTTGAGAAGATGTTTGCTGAGGTCTTCATTTATTTCTGCAAATTGAGAGAAAGGTGCTTGATTTTTTCCAGTTAGTAATTTTTTTGTGTTACAATTATATAGTTTAAAAATAGTTGCTATTATTTGCCTTTGACATTTTTGTTGCAAATGAATGCACATTTTTGTGTGATTTTTATAGAAATAATTTAACTGGAAAATTGCTTGTACTGATTCATTATTTATAACTTTATTGTTTAGTTTGTTCGATGTGGATGCTAATTAGAGTTTATATTTTAGTATCATATATATTTTCAAATCTAAGGTTATAATAATTTAAGTGTATTTAAGTTAATGTCATGTTTTAATATATCATTACATTTATAAGAGTTCCATTGTTTCAATGTGTATTTATTTTAAATGTATGTTGAATGTTATATTTTTTGTGTAACATTAGTTTAATATATTTTATAATATATTTAAATGTTTTTGTGTTTTCATATTCAATACATTATTTTAATATGTATTTTGTCATTTAGGTTTATTGGTTCTTAAATATAGTTTTTTTTAGATATTTTCAAAACAAATTTTTACTATATAATTTTGTTTTACATATTTGGGCATTGTTCTATATGTTTAAGGTGATTGCAATATTTTGTATTTCTTCATTTTTGTTATCAATATTAGGGTATCTTAGATATACTTAACACAGATATGTTGTAGGCAATGTTTGTATTTTTCCTGTTTTAATATAGAATGAAAATATTTCTGCATTGATATTTTTGTGGGCGATAATATTTCATGCAACTATGTGATCCCTGACACTGGTTTGAGACATAATAATTCTAAAAAGTTCATTTTTCCAAGGTGTTCTTTGGGCTCAATGATTTTTTCTTAAAAGGAGGACATTTATCATCATCAGAGGTGGCATACTCCCTGTCCCCACATCACATATCACATACTTGGTGACTGTAAAGGAATAAGCATGGATCTTCTTTGAGGGTTTCACATTTTATTTCGTATCTAGAATAAAGTCAGATAAACTGGGACCGTAATAGACTAAATATGCATCCTGGGAGGCTAATTTCTTTTATTAGTGCTTTCCACCAGTCACAGGAATAAAAACAGGATACAAAAGGGTCTTAAAAAATGCATATGCTTAAGATAGATTCTCTTGTCAACATGTTTCCCTTCAGTGTTGTATGCTGCATGGGTTTTTGGCATGTATCAGGGTGTCCCTGATGTTAATTAAATTCTCTGTTCCAACATTTTTCTTATTATCTTAAATATGAATAACTGTCGCAGTCAGGGAAGAAAAATTAAAAGGCTTATTTTTATATGTTCTCTTATGTAATTGTAATGAGTCTACGACAAAATCCTTCATTAAAACACAGTACCCATAGTAAGCCTCAGGAACAGTCCAAAGATCATTCCAGTTGTTATGCAGCGCACAAAGATGCTTAGTAGTCCAACACACCAGATCACTGCACAAATGACATGTTCTACATAACACAGCAACGCAGCCCACAATGACATATTGAGGCCAAAGTTTGTAGTCAGGTCACAGGATAGCTATACTCATTTGGGTCATCTCAAGTATACTAATTAGTCAGTGAACCACCTGGCTCCATTGGGTCATAAATCAGGTTTCGCGACAAGTCATGGATAAAGCATAATAGGCAGTCCGTGTTTCTACCTTATACATAGAATGCTGTTTAATTTCAAAACATTATCAAGTCTCCAGGAAGTTTACCTTTAGGGTGGGCATTTTTGGCCTCTGCATGCCTATCTCACCAAATGATGCCTATTCTACTCAGCATCCAACTATTTGTAGATGTATTGAACCCAGGGACATGAAGCGGATCACTGACAGAATATCGACGGGCAGAATATCGATGGACAGAATATCGACACCCTATTTCTAAAAAGGTAGGTACAAAAATATTGAAACCAAAATATCGTTGTTTAAAATACTGTTGTTTAAATATTGTTTTTTAAATGTCTTAAAAATATTATAAAATTAAGTACATAATAAATATATTTAATAAAAAATATTTAGAATTATTTTTAAAAAGTTTGAAAACAAATAATAAATGTCATTTTATATATATACATATATATATATATAGATATGTATATGTATATGTATATATATATATTCACTAAAAAAACATAGGTTATACACTATATATAGTTAGGAATTAGCCTTTAAAAAACCTTGGAATGATGTAATATGTGACATCATCAGCATTGGATTGCAGATGCGCAAAATATATAGTTAGTGCAACTAACTATATGTCGAATTTCATTGGTTTTATATCAATAAATGTCCAGCTAACTATATAGGAGGAATTTCAATGGTTTTTTATATGTTAATTCCTAACTATATAAGGCCTAAAACCTATGGTTTTTTCAGTGAATTTCCAAAGTTTTTTTAAAGGCTAATTCCTAACTATATATAGTGTATAACCTATGTTTTTTTTAGTGAATTTCATTGGTTTTTTAAAAGCTAATATATATATATATATATATATATATTACCAGGGGCGACTAGGTTAAAAAGCAGACTTTGTGAACATGTCATGTTAAATATTGGAAGTTAAATATATATCAGATTTCACACAATGTAACGCGCTTGATTACAAGGCGCCAGGCTGCTGGAGAAGTGTGCGCTCGTGTTCGCACTGCTTTTAAATGTGAACCTGTTACTAGTGTGTCTTTTTAAAACTTACATTACTAGTGTGTCTTTTGAAAACTTTGCCAGAACCTGCAGGGATTACCTGTTTATTTCGGTCGGCGCCTCGTTCCACCGCGGCAAGTGCCGTTTGCTGTGGAGGGCGGTCACGACCTTGGCCACACCCCCTGAGGGTGTTTCTTCGCCAGAGGCAGGGACGGTGCCTATTTAGGCTTATTGACATCTTCCCGCGCAGCGGACGCGCTTGATTACAAGGCGCCAGGCTGCTGGAGAAGTGGACGCTCGTGTTCGCACTGCTTTTAAATGTAAACCTGTTACTAGTGTGTCTTTTTAAAACTTACATTACTAGTGTGTCTTTTTAAAACTTTGCCAGAACCTGCAGGGATTACCTGTTTATTTCGGTCGGCGCCTCGTTCCACCGCGGCAAGTGCCGTTTGCTGTGGAGGGCGGTCACGACCTTGGCCACACCCCCCGAGGGTGTTTCTTCGCCAGAGGCGGGGACGGTGCCTATTTAGGCTTATTGACATCTTCCCGCGCAGCGGACGCGCGCGGCGGGCAGCCGGCGGGTCGCCAAAGGCGAGCCCGTCTGCGCCCGTCTGCGCTAGACCGTCGCCCGTTGCCAAAACCCCTGGTCAGTTTTATATCTCATGGCCCCTTATGCTAAGGAGGAGTTACTGGCTCTTCGCTGTGTGGCTGCATGTGCGACCCACACACTGCACCCAGGCGCGCTCAGCCTACGATGCCCACACTGTGGTTTTTGGGCCACGGAAGTTCCACTGGTTCCACCTTCTGGCAAGGACTTGAACTTAAAAATAATGAGTCTAAATTGTAGGTCTCTAGTAAAGCATCACGAGGATGTCCATGATCTTCTGGAAGACCAATCTCCTGACCTACTATTTCTAACAGAAACATGGCTCACGAATGACTCTTCGGCCATTCTAACCCTGACACTGCCTCCCGGATATCTGATGCAGACCCAGAATAGACCTAAGGAAAGAGGGGGCGGATTGGCTGTGATTTTTAAATCCATCTATCTGTGCTCGCTCTCCCCCATGAACATAATTAATTGTGAATGTGCCCTTTTTAAGATAAAGGTTTCTGACATTTTTACCCCTACAGGGCTCTTGATCTATCGCCCCCCTGGCCCTGCAAGCGCTTTTCAGGAATCTCTGATTTCTACTATTTCTATGCTAGTACTACAGTCTGCGAACTTCAACATACTGGGGGATTTGAATCTCCATCTCGAGCGCTGTGAGTCCCCTACTGTACGAGAGCTCCTGGGTGACCTTGAGGCATGTCAACTTTTCCAGCTAGTCAAAGGGCCATCCCACTTAGCTGGCCATCTGCTTGACCCGGTATTCTCAAACATTCCTGGTGTCTTGGCCTCCAGTCCTAGTCCTCTTAGCTGGTCAGACCACTTCCTGGTTCAAATTTCGATTAAGATCCCAGTTGGCTCCAGGAAGCAGTCCCTCCCACCTCTCTGGAGGCGCCCCTGGCACAAATTGGACAGTGCTTTGTTTGAGGCTAGTCTAAATCAGTCCCGTCCAGATTGGCCTGAAGATCTGGAGGAAGCCGACATACTCTATAGAGACTGGATTAATCTGTCTCTTGACAATTTGATCCCTAAGAAAATGTCCAGACCCAAGCGAGAGCAATCTCATCCTTGGTATTCCGCGGCATTGGCTGATCAGAAAACGCAATGCAAGCTACTAGAGCGTGCTTGGAGGCGATCGTATGATCCCCTGGCAAAAGCCAACTTTAGATCTGCTACCAAAGCTTATCATAAACTTATAAAGAAAGTTAAGGCCAACTACTACACTGAAATGATCAGCTCTAGTACAAACCGCTCTAAAACCATCTTTTCCTTGGTAAAGGATATGACTAAGTCACCGGGGGGATGTAACTACACGATAACATCTGACCAACAATGTGAAGAGATTGCTGGTTTTTTTGTCAATAAAGTTCAGGATATCTATAATTCTTTTAAATCTGACAAGTTTGTTCCGATTTCTAACCAAATGTCTGATTCACCTGAACTCCCACACTCCCTTCTCACCCTGCCTTCTATCTCACAGACCAACATGGAAAGTCTGGCTGTAAAGGTCAAGTCTGGGTCCCCGGAGGACCCTGTTAAACCTGAAATGTTTAACCTACTGCAAAATTCCATTCTGACGGAGGGTCGGGAGTTGATTAATAAATCCCTTCAATCCTCCACCATCCCTAAATCGTTGAAACACGCTAAGGTTGTCCCCTTACTTAAAAAGCCCACCTTAGACCCTTCTAGGCCTGAAAGCTTTAGACCTATTTCTCTACTCCCCTACTTGGCCAAGGTGGCAGAAGCACACGTGAATGACATCTTGACCAATTATCTGGAGAGTAATAGGATTTTAGATGAGTCACAAAACGGGTTCCGGCCTAACCACAGCACGGAATCCGCCCTGTTGGCCGTGACTGAACATCTGAGGGCGACAAAAGATCTGGGTGGCACGTCGGCTCTTGTCCTGTTGGATCTGAGCGCAGCGTTCGACACGGTCTCCCATAGGATTTTACTCAGAAGACTATGGGAGATCGGAGTCCGAGGTGGAGCCCTGGATTGGTTCGCGTCCTTTCTATCAGACCGTTACTTTCAGGTCCATGCCCCACCGTTCTCGTCCAACAGGTTTCCATTGAGCTGCGGTGTTCCGCAGGGGTCTGCCCTCAGCCCCACATTATTCAACGTATACGTCAGCCCTTTGGCAGTACTGGCCAGAGAACGTAAGATCAAATTAACTTCTTACGCGGACGATACGCAACTCATTTTTTCCTTTTCCAAGGACACCAAAACAGATCAAGCCAAGTTTCAAGACGATATGTTGGCCATCTCTAGTTGGATGAATGCGAACTGCTTGCAGTTGAATTCATCTAAAACGGAGGTTCTGTTGATTGGTAAGAAAACACACAAGTGGGATGAACACTGGTGGCCCTCCACCTTAGGTTCTTCCCCCACCCCTAAGTTGGAAGTAAAGAACCTGGGTGTGACTATGGACAACTCCCTCACCCTAGAGTCACACGCAAAATGAGTGGCTGGCGTGTGTTATGGTCGCCTCCGGTCGCTAAAGCCCATCTTGGGCTTTTTCGACCCATCGGTACATCAGACAATAGTTCAAGCCCTTGTTTTATCACATATAGACTATTGTAACGTCCTAATGTTAAGTTCTAATCGGACAGCTATTAATAGACTCCAAAGGGCCCAAAATGCAGCTGTCCGTATTCTGTTTGCTCTACCCAAACACTGCCATGTGTCTCATATTCTGCGGCGTTTACACTGGCTTCCGGTGACACAGCGCATTCAGTTCAAGGCGCTATGCCTAGTTCATAAAATCCTCCATCGCTCTGGCCCTCCGATCCTGCAGGGTTTGTGTTCCTCCTATGTTCCCACACACGCTCTCCGCTCAGTGGACCTCCACCTTGCCTGTACCATCAAAATCAGAAGGAGTAGAGCAGGTGGCCGTTCCTTCAGGTATCTGGCTCTGAAACTGTGGAACTCAATCCCCCTGGAGATGCGTGCCACTAACAATTACCTGTCATTTAGAAAGCTAATTAAAACATGGCTGTTTCCGCCTACTTAAGGCCCACTAGTACTGCCACACGTTTTATCCACGCCTAGTTGTTTTGTTTCTAACCGTCTGCAAGCGCTGGGACGCCCTGTTGCTGGGGTAGCCATGCGCTATATAAGCGTTTTTAACATAACATAACATAACATAACTAGGTAATGATGTATTTAGCATTACATTTAAAGACATATTTTTCTTTAGCAAGTGTATGTTAGGAAACCTGACACAGCCAATTAACCACGTTTCTAGACAGAGATTTCCTGGATCTTGTCTCATTCTTACGTGGATTTTCCCCTTTACACCATTTGCAGAGCGGCCAGAATCCCACTCTGAATACCTGTGCACTCCCCTAAAGACCTGAAGCTTTGGCCTTTTCAAACCATTGTAACGTAGTAAGCCATCATACTTGTTTAGAGTGTAGTCTTCAAGAGTTACAGCTTCTTAGCACATGGACACGTGCATTGCCTGTAATATGAGACAATGCAACCTGTTAACCTAAAATCCCCCAACTCGAGTTTTCAGCAGCTGACATTTCCATGCGTAATACTTCAATTTGTAATCTCAGTCGGGCTGGTAACTTTAGTTACTGATTCGTTCGACTTTACCTGGGGCACTAGTAATGAGAGTCTGTTTGGAAATCTTCAAAAACTGAAAAGAAAACAAGAAATGCTCTGCTAGTGAAAGAATCTGTCAGCTCACAGTCAAAGTCAGATACACATGCTGCCTCATAAAATATGGCTAAATTCCACTGTTATCACATAATGCACGAATCAAGTCAACCAGCGTCCCCATCCAGACCACCACTGAAATCAATGAATAAGTATAGGAAGATCAAAAAAGCACTTTTTAACTTTGAAGGCAGAGCAAAGCTAGGTAGGTCTATTTTGCTAATGAGGGAAAAGTACCTTAATTGTCCTACATGCAAGAAGTGTTTAACGCAATCTGGAGGGATTCATTTCAGTTTACTGTAAAATGATCATTTGACTTTTTGCTCTCTAGCTGCTTTAGAGGCTTGTTAAACAGCTGTGATCAAAACCTAAACATTCTGGCACAAGATGCGGGCAGATCGGCGGAGTCCCCCTCCTGGGGACTCAAACTGACAATGGCCCCCGGAGCCCTCTCAGGGCTGAACATGAAGGTGCAGCACTTTCCGGGGGGGGGGCGGACACCGGCAATGTGTCCCGACGCCCTCCCTCCCTTGTGGATCAACATCCAGGGCCCCCACTCACCTGGACCTGTGGCGGGGGCTCCCCAGCGGACCGGTTGTCCTTCTCCGGCGGTGGGCGGGGCTCTCTCACTCGGGAGAGCCTCGCGGGGGAACCAGGCAACTCTGTAAGGCTTCTCCGGTTGGCGGCGCGGGCTCCTCTTCCACAACGGAGCCCCGCCTGCACCTTCAGGCACCGGGCCCCTCGTCTCACCTCAGACTGCGGGGCGGGACTTCTGGCCACCTCTCCTAGGGCCGCGCTATGATTGGCTGTACACTTCCGGGTCATCGCGGGCAGCGCGGCGGCCCGTTCCAGGCACTCGTAGGCTGGGGATAAGCAGCAAATGCCGGGTGGGCACCGGCTCTTTTAAAAAGACAATAAATTGAGGTGGGCACTCGATCTTAGGGCGGCAATGTCCCTGGCAGGGTGGGCACCTGCCAGGGGACTTCAAAATCGTCCTCCTGGACCCCGCCCACAACCAGGCGGCGGCCATCTTAAGGCAGCTCGGGCGGCGGCGGTGATCTCAGGGTGCAAAACGAGGGGTGGGCACCCTCGAAATTAAATTAAAAACATAAAAATGAAAGAGAGAATCGCGGGGTGCGCGCACTCGTGCGCGCTTATAGATATATAATTGATTTCTCTTCTAATTTTCTCAGGAACCACTGGAGGGATTTACACTATTTTACCAAAAGCGTGATCTGCATACCAGACACTACCATTTTGACAAGTTTGGTGTAATTCCCTTCAGCGGGTCAAGCTGTAGCTGAGTCTAAAGGTCCCATGGAAATTAACATGAGGAAAACACGTTTTGGGACCCCCCTTTTTTTTCTCAGCCCCCACTTGACGAATCCCCCCCAAACTTTCAGGGAAGGAGCGGAGTGGAGCGAGCCATCTTCTTTGAGAAATTTGCGAAGATTCATCAACCAGCTCCAAAGTTATTCCCAATAGAATGTTAGGGATTTCCTATGGAAACAGGTCCTAACTATATATACCGCCAGTAGTCAACCGTGAGCAAGGCCGTGTAAGGCTGAAACGCGTTGGTGGGGTGAAAGTCTTGAAATAAATAAGGCTTAACAAAGACATCCTGATTGTGCCGCCTCCTTTGTTTTCCAAAAATTGCTTGGGTCAGGATCCGACCCCTAGGCAGAGCACACACTGCTGAGCGCGTCCAGAGGGCTGAAGGATCACTTTGCATACAGATATATATATATATATATATATATATATATATATATATATATATATATATATATATTTACATATATATGTATTACCTACTGGCGGTCGCCAGTAGGTAGTTATAGTTAGGACCTAGTTTCCATAGGAAATCCTCAACATTCTATTTGGAATAACTTTGGCCCTGGTGGATGAATCTTGCCTAATTTCCCAAAGAAGATGGCTCGGCCCATTGCGCTCCTTCCCTGAAAGGTTGGGGGGGATTGGTCAAGTGGGTGCTGAGATAAAAGGGGGTCCCAAAACCTGTTTTCTCCATGTTATTTTCCATAGGACGTTTAGACTCGGCTACAGGTCGAACGGCTGAATGGATTTATAAGAAATTTGGCGAAACTGTAGAGTTCGGTTTGCAGATTACACTTTTTTTGGAATGGTGTAAATTCGTTCAGTAGTTGCTGAGATATTACAGTTAAAGTCAATTATATATCTACACGCGCGCACGGGAGCGCGCACCCAAGCGGCTGCGCGTGAGCGGAATTTTTTTTTGCTGCGTGACGTCTGTTAACGTTCGAATCGAAGGAAATCAGGAAGTGTTGACCGCCATTTTGTCACTGCGAGTAAATATATTGTTCATTTCAAAGCGTTGAAACATGGAAAGGGGAGAAGGTAGAGATTGTTTTGCTGCGTAGGTTTTCTTAGGGTGTGCAGTAAGGCCCTTAAACGCGAAAAGATATATATTTGTTTTTAAAAAAAGTTGCGGGGTGCGCGCACCCGGTTGCGCACACCTATTTACAAGAGTGTGAAAATGGAGATAAAGCAGAAGTTAGATATAAAGCAGAAGTTAGATATAAGGTGGCTCTGAAAAGAGCCCTTGTGTTAATTGAGTTTTTTCTGCATTTATAAGTAAGTACCGATGCAGAGCCTGATGTTGCAGAGGAAGATTCTGTTTCTCTCATCCGTGAAATGAACACCGTCTCTCCTATAGACGTCTTGCATGTGGTAACGGAAGTTGTTGAGGTAAATAGAACCCATGCTATAATCTCTGAGGAAAGCAGAAACAGATTTATTTACATGTCTCCTTGCTTTCTCAATTTGTGCACAATGTTGATTGGACCAATTCCATTTCTGTCTTTGGCATATATTGGAATATACCAAGGCAGTTCGAGGAAAAAGTGTCATCAATTGTCGAAAGGTGTCTTTTAGAAGCATTTCCAGACCTACCCCAGTGATTGTGCCTAGATCGTTCCCACCACAGTGCACAATTATAAGGTCTGGTTCTGGGAGATGCATAAAAGTTTTCACCAATGGAATCAATTGGTGACATTTCAATCCTCTTTGGCCAATCCACGTTTTGTGTACATTTGTTAAATCGAGGTTGGAAATTCGTCTGCTTGCTGCATATTTTCCACTCCAGTGAATATAACTGTGTCCTATAAGCCAGACCTTCATTTTCAAGGGATATGTAGTCGTACTCCGATCGGTTCTGGAAGTGGAATGGTAGTTAGAAGCTGAAAGTCTGGATAAAAAAAAGGATGAGGCTAGGTGTGGTTGAAAAAGTAAAAGTGATTGGTTGATTGTAATACCTTGAGATTGAAGACTACGTTGCATGTTAATGTTTATGTTAAACGAAAAGTACTATTGGGTGTCAAAAAAAATGACATGTAACAGAGCTGTGGATTGGCAGGTGTTTCTGGAGGGAAAACAGTCTTCTTAGTTTGCTGTAGAACGTTGAGACATGAACTTTTGACCTGTGCCTTCAGCCAGGTGCAGAATGAGGTGTTACCATGGAAACAGCCAGAGATGGCAGTTGGTGATGGGTGACTTTCACGCGAGATTGAAAATATTGTGAAGGACAACCAATTGAAATGTAAATTTGATTTTACAATTTTGCGTGACGAACTGTGATTGGCTGAAGAGAGTTATATGAGTCTGTATTGACTGGATATCTGTGCCATTGAATTTTGTTTGCAGTGATAGAAGCTTAATAGACAGTTCCGTCAAACGAATATCTGTTTTGTGTCTGTCACTGTTGTACATCGTACAGAGCATTGGTAAAGGTAAGTCTGTAACAGTTTGTTTTGTTATGTACCGTAAAATATAGTTTAGTCACAAACATTGATTGATTTTCCTCGTAGCCTGAAAGAAAACTAATTTTTGGCTTTCATAATGTGTTGTATTTCTAAAAGTATTTTTTTATTTAAATGTTGAATACACAGTATAAAATATTTTTAATATAGAGAGTAATTATTTTTGAAATTTTGAAGCGTTTAAATATAATGAGAGAAGTTGTTCAGGAAGTGAAAAAATGATATTAGCAGAGAGACAGATAATGCAGAAAGAGAGAGAAATGGTAAATTACTAGTGATACTGTCGTCAAAAAATGCTAATGGTTAATGAATTCGTAAACTTTTTGTCAGTCGACAAAATTTCAGGCTGGTTGGTGGCCGTGGCCTGCACTGGTGGGGGTGGGGCGAGAGGGAGGGGGAAGGGGGCTAAAGTGGTAATGATTAAGGTATTCACAAAGTTTCTGTTAGACGACAAAATTATAGTGCGGTTTCTGGTCGCGGTTTGCACTGGTGGGGTGAGAAAGGGAGGTGGTCGAGTGAAATAAAATGAAAAGTTTTGACCATGAGGTTGTACACAGATTTGTGCAGTAAATGTGTTCGTACATTGAGGTAGCAAACGGAGTGTAAAAATATCTCTCTCAGTCCTGCTGTTTGACTGCATCTTCATGTCCCTTCTGTTTTCCGTCTCCGTTGCCCTGTGTTATGTTATTGTGTGTGTGTGTCTGTCTGTGTCTGCCTTCAGTCCGAGCTGAGGAAGTTTGCTGTGGAGGCACACACAGATAGTCCTATCAAAGTAGTTGGAACGTTGACAAAAAAATATTTATATAATTGCATTGCTATTTTTAAAGCGCTACTGAATGTTTTCTTTCAGAATTACCGCTTGGTTGCTTTCACAGAGCAGAGGGTATGTCGTATTTCACTTGTTGGTGCCTCTGCATCTGTAGTCTGTTCTCTGGTGTCTGGCGGAGAACTGTTTGTTATTGTGGAGATGAAAGCGTGATAAGGAGTGAAATACGACATAGTGTCTGGCCTGTAGAAGCGTGGGAGCAGTGATTAACTCTGAGTCAAGCGGAACTGTGGCGGTGCTTGGTAACAGTAATAAAAATTTTTTTAACAGAGGTACAACTGTCTGTACGGTGCGTGACCTACTAAGAAAGAGTTCATGGGCCGTTATAGGCTTGCGGGTTGTAGTATTGTGAGGTCGACAAAAGAAAACATTAAGTTAGTACAGCTGAGGTTACGTGGAACACATGAATAGTCTTTCAATATATAATCATTTCAGTTGAGATTATGGATTAAAAGAGAGAACGTGAATATTTGAAATGTTTATTCAGAAATGCACTGTTTTGAAGGCAAATCATTATGTAATATGAGTACAGACATTGCAAAAAACACAGTAATCGGTATTGTCAGTAGTACATGGAATACAAACGCTATAGTTGAAGAAAAATGAATATAGTTTCGCAAAATTAATTGTACACTCTTATAAGGAAGTATATTATATTTTAATAAATGGAAGAAGGTCTCTGGCCTTTCAGTTTAGGAACGATATATGAAAATGCTAGTGGTTATACATCATCACTTTATCAGTCAGCTGTCTACATGCGAAGCACTATCAAGTTTGTGTTATGTTACTGTGTGAGAGGAAAAAAAGGCGCCAAAAGCGACAAAATGGTGATAGGTGCATGTATGTAATCTGTTGGATGGTGCGCAAATCACTATTGAGAAGAACTACTGTATTGAGATTAAGCATGAGCGAATTTTGCGGATCTCGCGTTCGCGAATTTTGCGGATTTGCGGATTCGCAATCCGCAAAATCCGCGAATTCCCGCGAATTTGCGGATTTTTTTTTTTTGTGTTCGCCCATGTTTCTGCCAGTTCGCGAGGGTTTTGTACACTTTCGCAAATTGCGAACTTACCTGTCGGGTCGCAAGTTTCGCGAACTTGTTGTTTCTACGTGTCCAGCCTGTTTGGGACACTCTTCTTCATCACTGCCACTCTCTGTCACCACTGCCACTCTCTGACTACTCATGCCACCCTCTGGCCCACCCATGCCACCCTCTGTTTCATCACCACACCCTCTGGTTGTCCAGTGTACATTATTTTCGGCAAAGCAAAGCACACCTTCCCTGCCTCAAGTGACCTGAATTAATTTGGGGCTGATTAATGTGTCACAGAATATTTTTTTAGCTGGCACCTGCTTCCTTAGTGGGCTCTGATTAGTGATCTTTTGCACTTGCTAAGTGCTTTCATTGTTGCAAAATTAGTTACAACACCTGCCCTGCCCCAACTGACAATAATGAATTAGGGGCTGATTAATGGATTTTAACTTCCAGCCTGGCTCCTGCTTGTCTCCCTTAGCTGTAATTCAGGACCTTTGTGGCATATGTGTAACTATTCTGAGGTTCAGAGCAGGGTCACATAATAGTTTCAACTGGCAACTGAACTCTGGAGGGGCCCCTCAGGAAGCACTACAGGAAATGGCTACTAATGATGAGCCTGAACTTTTGAACCTGGTAAGTAGATACTTTCAGTTTTGCTAAGATCGTATTTCTGCAATTTTGCACTTATTCGCGGGGCGCGAACTCACGCGAACTCACGCGAACAGTGCGAGCAGTGCGAGCAAAATCCGCTGCTCGCGGATTTGCGGATTTTGCGGGAGATTCGCAAATCTCGCGGATTGCGGATTTCCCGAAAATCCGCAAAATCCGCGAGCGGAACGGATTTTCCGCCCACCCCTAATTGAGATAGCTTTTGAAGGTTGCAGTATTGCATTTGAAATACAGCACAAGAAACAATGGAAATATTATTGAAAGAACATATTTTTCTCTTATGTATTTAAAAAAATATATTTTTATGGAAAATTAAAGGAGCAGAGGCGTGTGAGGCGGAAATAAGCAGTTGAGAGGCGAAATGGCGTTTACAGTTATAAAAAGCTCGTTTTATATTTACACATTAATTAGGGCACATGTAGCATATATTAGCGAGTTTTGCATTGAGTACGTTTGAAATAACATAAGATAAGATATGCAATAGAATTGCTGAGATTGAGATTAGAGTTTAAAAAAAAATAAAGTTGAAAATCGAGTAGCTGAAGAAAAAAATTTAGTCCACATAAAAGACCAAAATTTAACCAGCACAAAATCATAATGTCCACTGTTAGTAAAGCCAATAGGTCTGTTCTTCATAAGAAAATATTCAAAAGAACGTGAAGAATATAGGGAGGCAAAAGGAAATGAGAACGTCAATGGCTTGCATAACAGTTATCGAAGCATTGTGTAGGCAAAGTAGGTAGCTTCTGCTTCTAACAGGAAATCACTGTTATCATTTGAAAATATGTCAGCTATCCATTGGAAAAGAGTGAAGCAGCATTCATGATCTGTTATTATCGGAGCCTGTTTAAGCATCAGAGGAAGCTCGGTGGGTTTTCGATGTAGCTCTCTCTTAGGAAAGAGTTATCCGTCCATTGTGTAGGCAAAGTAGGCAGCAAGTGGTTCTAACAGGAAATCACTGTTATCATCTGAATACATGTCAGCCATCCAATTGAAAAGAGGAAAGCAGCATTCATGATATGTTATTATCGGAGCCTCTTTTAGCATCAGAGGACAGCTCGGTGGGTTTTCGATGTAGCTCTCTGTTAGGAAAGAGTTATCCGTCCATTGTGCAGGCAAAGTAGGCAGCAAGTGCTTCTAACAGGAAATCACTGTTATCATCTGAAAACATGTCAGCCATCCAATTGAGAAGAGGAAAGCAGCATTCATGATCTGTTATTATCGGAGCCTCTTTTACCATCAGAGGACAGCTCGGTGGGTTTTCGATGTAGCTCTCTGTTAGGAAATCTTGCGCCGCTGCGAATATATTCCAATGACCCAGAACTCCTTGTATCGCTGCGAAGGCCATAAACCCTCCGTTGTAACAAAGCTGTTCATGATCAATTAACGGATTCATGAGGTGATTGTAATTCGCTTCAGGAGGTACCAAGTTGCAGAGACATAAGTCCAGGGCCCACATGAAATCACAGCTCAGGCAATGAAATACAGGCTGCACACAGGTGAAATACGAATATCGAAATGATAATCGATATGAAGTATTCAAAGTCGAGAGTGCTAAGGTGCCGTAGTAGAGAAGCATTCTCTGTCGAAATAGTTCTAAGTGGTCCGGCTCGTTTGCGAAGATAGGAGGGACATCCATTTTGAATTTACCAAAATGGTAAGGGAAACGACGCAGCACTGCCAGTTCAATAGAAACTCCACAGAAATAGGTCACCGGCTATGCAGTGAAGAGTAGCAGAATGACTTGATAAATTTTCTAGCAGACTAGTCACTTAAATATTGCTTAGTAGTTATCAAAAAAATAGCCTGTCTTGAAGTGGAGGATGCGTTAAAAAATAAGGGAGTCATTTGAGCAAATTGTAAAGGAAGGTAAATTTTATTTTTATTTTTTTACACGAATGCTGTTCTCTCTGAATATTAGCTAAGTGAAAGATATGTGTGAGCAGATGCTACGTTAAGTTTTAAATGTGACAATGGAGCTCTTGTTCATGTCTTCCGATTCAAGGTCGGTATTCGCTGCCAAATGCAAATATCAAGGATCACATGCGTGGGGTAGATAATCTACATTCTTAAAGGAAAGCAAATGGAGAGTTATTTTTACTGCGTTAGCTTTGTCGTTTAAAAAGTTACAGTGATTTTCATTATATGTTAAAAAAGTATCACTGATGAAGAATGAAAAAAAATCCTTATAATAACAGGGACTGGTGTATTTTAGAAAAGGTGTGTAACATTACAGGAATTGTAATTAAATAAAAAATTTAATTGAAAGTGTATGGTTTAAAAATGAAATGTAAAGGTTTAAAGCAGGAGTTTTCAAAGCGGTTCTGGAGGGCCAGTTGCATGATAGATTTAAAAAAAATACTACATGTTTTTCAATGGGATTATGTAAAACAATATGTGTCTTTATGTACTATTTAATTTATCTGCCTGTTTCCTATTCTTTGAGTTTTAGTAATGCTGTGTCTTATAACTTTACCAGGGGCAGTTCTAGGCTCATGGTGGCCTTGGGCAGGGAGGGTAGGTAGGGGGTTTGTAACAGGGGGTCCGGGTGGGGTGGAGTGCGGAGTTCAGTGAAGAGGGGGGGGGGGTCAGGGTGTTTGGTAGTGGATCAGAGTCAGAGGCTGCCAAATTTCTGGTATGGGCTGCCACGGAAATATGTATCCATTCTCAGAGGTTTATTATATTAAGGATATATATTAATATGGTGGCCCTTGGGGTTTGGTGGTTCTGTGCAAGTGTACTGCTTGCTTGTGTATAATGTTGGCCCTGTATTTTTTGTCTATGGACATGGGGCCTTATTTATGAAGGCCTTGCGCCACCGGTGCGTCACTTTTCCCATGTTAAAAGTGACGCACTGGCGGCGCAAGGTCTTCATAAATAAGGCCTTTGTTTTTTTGTGACTTGGCCTTTTAGTTATGAAGGCATACTGTTGCAGGTGCATGAATTTTAACATTGGGAAAAGTGACATATCTGTGGCGCAATGCTTTTATAAATGAGAAATTTTGTATTTGGTTTTAATGCAGAGGATTTTGGGGAACTTATTAGTTATGCTTGTTCAATGCTATAATGACTGTATATTGTGTAGGAAATAAGTTTGTAATAAGTTAATAAAATTTTATTATTTCCTTTTTTAGAGTGTTTGGTGCCTGAAAGCAACAACCTGCCTTTTGAATTATATAATTTGAGGGAATATATTCTTTTTTTCAGGTGAGTTACTTTTTTTGCTTTGGCAATTTCTGTGGGTGGTGATGAAAATAATAAAGAATATTTTTTGAAATGTTTGGAACATGAATTTATCTTAAATTTTTCACATGTGGTTCTATCTGCTTATACTAGATATGTATTTTGAGATGTTCTCCATTGACAGTTCAAATGATCTTTTAATGAGCTTGGTGCATGTGTTCTTTTGGAAGGAGTTGAGATATACAAATCAATGAAGTATAATTCTTTCAGGTTTCTTTTAATTAATTCTTGTGAAGTGCTCATTATTTTTGAAATCTTGTTGTATTATGTTTGGCAGTGTTTCACCTTTATTTACAGAGAGGTATTATTATATGGATCTAAATGTGATGGTCATGTTTCCTGCATATCTGTGATTATACTATGTATAGGCACTTTTTTACATATTAATGTAGAGCTTTATTATGAGGTGGTTCTTCATGGTTAGTATGACATTTTGCATATGCTAAGACATTTACATGGTGAGTATGCTGTTGTAACATTACTAATTACAAATCTCTCCTTAAAGAGTACAAGAAAGCCATTCTTGTGTCCAAGACCAAGTACTTTTCTGAGCAGGTAGCCTTATCTGCTAATAAATCTAAAGAGATTTTCTCCTTGGTTAATAACTTGGCCACCTCTGATCGTGCATGTCCCACTTTTATTCCTTCCCAAGCCCTCTGCTCTTCTTTAAACGACTTCTTTCTTGAGAAGATCGTCAAAATTAAATCCAACATTTCTATCACTCCCTTCACTCCACTCCATTCCGCCCCCTCTGTGTCTAACTCTTCCTTTTCTTCTTTTCCGCCTCTCTCCTTGGATTCCTTCTTAGCTCTGCTCACAAAAATCAAGTCTGGCTCTCCTACCGATTGTGCCCCCGCTCGCATCCTGAAAATCCTCTTTTCTTCCTGTCCTGCCACTCCTCTTTCCCTTCTCAATGCTTCTCTTTTTACTGGCTTGGTTCCTTCCTCATTTAAATCTGCTATTGTTTCCCCCATTCTTCAAAAACCCGGTCTTGATTCCTCCCTCCCTTCCAACTTCAGACCTATTTCCCTTCTCCCCTATCTTGCTAAAATTCTTGAAAGCTTCGTCACTTCCTGTCTTTCTTCTTATATCGAGCAGAACCATCTCCTTGCTTCCCATCAAGCAGGTTTCCGTTCGGGCCATTCGACCGAATCAGTGGTGCTCGCCGTCCTCGACGAGCTGAAAGCTAAGGCTGACACCAACTCCCCTCAAGCTTTGGTTCTCCTCAATTTGTCCGCTGCGTTTGACACGGTCGATTATAACATCCTTCTTGACCGTGTCAGCGCAGCGGGCATTCGGGGCCCTGCCCTTTCCTGGATCACGTCCTTTCTAACAGGACATTCACAAGCTGTCCACCTCCCCGGTTTTTCTGCTCCCCCTCCCGGTGCCCTGTGGGGTCCCCCAGGGTTCCTCCCTCTCTCCTCTCCTTTTCAACCTTTACATTCACCCCCTTATCTCTTCTCTTCTCGAGCTGGGGGTCTCTGTGTATAACTATGCAGATGACCTCCAGCTCGTTTTCGATCTCTCCTCTTCTTCTCACTCCCTATCTTTTTTCCGCTCCACTATGGTTTTTATTTCTGGGTGGATGAGCGCCAATCACCTCAAGCTCAATCCAGACAAGACTGAGCTGGTCCTGACTGGCGGCTCATCCAGCCACTGGTCCCCCGCTTTTTGGCCCCCTATTCTTGGTCCCTCTCCCACCCCCGTCCCCTCCGTTAAAACGTTGGGCATCAAGGTCAGCCAGGACCTGCCTATGCACGGCCAGGTCAGTGCTGTAGTGTCCTCTTGCTTCCTTTCCCTCCGGCTGATCCTTAAAATTTCCCGTTTTTTCTCCCTTGACTCTCTTAAAATGATCATTTCTGCCCTCATCACTTCCCGCCTTGATTATGGAAACAGCTTGTTCGTAGGTATCCCTGCCTACGAAACTCGCCGTCTTCAAGCAATCCAAAATCAGGCTGCCCATCTCATTTTTCATTTCCCCAAAACTCACCATATCACTCCTATCCTTAAATATCTCCACTGGTTACCTATCCTGCAGAGATCCCTGTTCAAACAAGGGTGCCTTGTCTTCCGGGCTGTTGATCGCTCTGCGCCTGCGTTCATCAACTCTCTGATCTCTACCCACACCCCTGTTCGCACTCTCCGATCATCCTCCTCTGCCCTCCTCACTGTTCCCCGTTTCCGTAAAACTCGCACTGGTGGAACTAGATTCTCTGTCCTTGCGCCCCGGTTTTGGAACTCCCTTCCTCTCTCTATGCGCTCTATCCCCATCTTCTCACACTTCCGCAAAGCGCTTAAAAAATTTCTGTTTGCCCGGGCCTACCCCTGCTAACTTCCTCGGCCCTGTCTGTTCTGTTCACTAGAGCTCTCAGCGCTAGGAAGCCGTTTGGCCACCGTGCGCTCTATAAATACTTTCATTCATTCATTCATTCATTCATTCATTCATTCATTCATTCATTCAACATAAATGGAACTGTCTCTGTGGGAAGTAGTAATCTGTTAAGTGAATGCTATGGTTTGTATAGTGTGATCCTTTTCTTCAGAGTGCATAAGTTTATATTGCACTTTGTAGTGATGAACTAAAAAAATGGGTCTCTAAAAATTATTGTACAGGTAATAAATATTTCAGATATCTAGAAAATCTAAAAATAAATTTTACAGTGAAATGTCTTTTAACAACAGTCATTATTTAATGGAAAAAAAAGCTCAGTGTAAATGTTTAGAGTTATATTGCCAATTTCTTTTTCAAAACAAGAGGAATGTGGTATCTTACAATATATAGAGTTAATAAGTTAGAGATTATAAAAATATATGTGTTTTAAAAATTAGTAAAGGTACTTTTCAGTTATACACTTATGGAAAAAGATATAATTTAGTCTCTATATTTTTTTTAAAGGATACAGAAGAATAAAAATAGTCTAGTTATGGAGAATTGGTCAGAAGATAATGAAATTCATTTTGACATCATTAACGAACTGATGGAGGAAATTTTAGACGCGGTGTTTCAAGAGGAAACAGATGAAAATAATGATTTCATGGACATATCTTTAGATTCAGCTTATTTAGAGATGGTAGAAGAAGATGAGGACAATGGACTTGAAGAAGTTCCTGATGAACTAATGTTGGAAGTTCTTCTAAATTATGAACTTATAAATAAATTAAAAAAAAATTGATAGCAAAGCATTCGTGACAACAGTTTTCTTGATATATTCGTCGATGATGTTCTTTATGAGAGTGATAAGATGTGACATTTACTGTTGACAGTTCTCTTTTCTTCATGTGGGATGATCTGTGTGGTTTCAGGACTAGGTTGATGTTCTGACTTGCTGTGTCCATTGTACTATATTTTCCCTCAATGAATTTTCCCAAACAAAGTACCATGATGAGCCAAAGCAGGAGGAAAAATACACCTAGACCGAACCAGAACTCTAACCAAGGTGAAATAAGGTAGATTTCCTTCAGTTGATGAAAGAGTTCCGTTGCTTTTTCTTTAAAAGTCTTTTTTGTTTCTGGCATCACTTCGGGGTCGTTTTGATCTTCAGAGAAGTTGTCGAAGTTGATGAGGCAGTTCTGTCAATTGTTGGGATTGTTCTTTCAATCTGTCTCTCGGTAGCAGTTTCTGATGCCACATTATTGTAGACTGGTGTTTCTTGACGAACTGTTTCAATATGTGTTCCAAGAGGCACGAGTTCCATGGCATTATTGCATAGTCCTTCACTGTGCACTGCAGGCTGATCGAATGTGATTAGTCTTTCAGTTTGAACCTCTTGGATTGTTGCAAGTTTGGGTATTCTGTTGTTTCTTGGGAGTCCACTGGGCCTACTGTTGATTATAGGCCACATGCTTGTGGTTTTACCAGGTCGATAGACACGACTCTGTTCTCCTTTTTACCAGCAAGGGGCGGTAGTACAACTGATCTTGTTCCGGTGACTGCCAAGACAGGTACTGCTTTTCTGTAAGAAGGCCCAAATTCCTTCTTCACCGCGATCTTTTCTCTGACTAGATCCCCAATCTTTGGAATCCAGACAGGCCTTGCTGGGGCTGTTGCTTGTGGTGCCTCGTCAGTGGTAGATGGCTGTTGCTTTAACTTTATGTTGCTTAAGGCTTTTCTTGTTTCATTCGGTTCCTGTAAAACAGCCAAACGATCTTTGATGTCAAAGTCTGTTGTTTTTTCTTGTACCATTGACATCTGACTATCGAGGTCCTGAATGTTCATTCTAATTCCGAACAATAGTTCGTATGGGCTGAAACCTTTTAGAGAATTTCTTGGCAAGTTATTAAGACTAGTCTGGACACTTATTAGATGTTTGACCCACCCAGCGCCTGAACCTAATACCTTCGCTGTTATAGATCGCTTTATGTCCCGGTTTTTTCTTTCAACCACACTATTCCCTTCGGGGTGCGACGGACAAGAATACCGCAACCCAATTCCCATGCTGGCCATGGCCTCCCTATAAGCTCGAGAGCTAAAAGCAGGACCCTGGTCAAAATGGAACGTGGTAATTGCGTATATGCCGATATGGACTCGCAGATCTCTCTTATAACAGTTCTAGCGTCAGCCGAGCGCTGGAGGCTACATTGTTCAAGTGTGTTTAGTCTTAACTATGTACAATGGGACGCGCTTCTCTTCTTTGATTGCGCAGATAGACCGCCTTATGCTGTCCATCAGGGTTCCTGAAACTACACTGGCCTGTTCATTACTGCGATCTCTGTTGCAGTTTTCACAATTTTGAGCAAAACATTGAATATCTATGCTCATTCCTGGCCACCAGTACTCTGATTGTAATTCTTTCAGAGAAACCTTAATTGTTTGGTGTCTCAGACCCAACCCCATGTGTGCTTCCAGTAAGAGGAAGCCCCTCCTGCTCCTGTTTGGAATTACTCTGTCCCCCACTCCAGGGATTCGAGCAAAAGGAACGGAGTTTGCATCGATTACGTATGCATAATTGAGTGGATAGTTTACGGGTAGTGCTGCACAGTCGCCTTTTACGGTCGTTTTTACTGCCAGCATGGTTTCCCCGTCTATGTATTTTTCTGTACGCTTTTTTGTGGCTACGGAAGCCGGTTTAGTTGCTTCCGCTATGGCCGTATTAGCCAATGAATTCCCTGCAACGTGAACGCCATCACGTTGAAGACTCTGTGCGTGAATCACGTGAGTCTTTTGTAGTTCTTTGTGTAAAAGAGCTACCTGTTTCCAGAGCAATTTATGCTTTATTGTGGCACCTGTGTCATCTTTGTAATCGTTTTCAATCCACCTCTGCAATTTATTGTTGTAAGAGTTGACGCAAAAATGAGAATCGCACACGATAAGTGTCGGGAATTCACGTTCTGCATTTTCGAGCGCCATCTTTAAACATCTAATTTCAGTTCTCTGAACCGAACAGTTTCTTACAGATTCAGTTTTTGTTACTTTCGGTCTGAATTTACCGCACAGCCAACGACCTTTAATAATCGCACAGGCTGCATCGTAGGATTTGCTCTCTACGTTGAAATGCTGTACAAATCTTTCTGTATAGATTATACAGGCGTATTGTGGGAGAGGCAGAAGTTCGATTGGCAGAGGATATTCTTCTTCATACTCTAAATCATTCAGTTCTTCGAATTGCGCGGCGAAATAGTATTTCACATCTTCCGCTCCTAGAGAATCTACACACTGTATCCATTTCGGATCCAGTGACAATGTAGGCAGGTTTACTGGGCTGAATAGCGCCTCGAAGGCGGATTCCGCTGTGAGGATATTAATCCGTTTGCCGTGTGCTAGTTCTCGTTCATTTGCTAATGCGATTTGCACTGCTTTCACAGTTCTTTCTGTGTGACTGAATGTTTTTTCTGCTTGTGTGTACAAGTGAGATTTAATTGAAATTGGTACCTTTTCTCCCTCATTAGAGGTTAGGTACGTGAATCCGCATCTTCCTGGGATGACTCGGATTACAAGATCGATCGTGTTGTCATGTGTATCTAATTTTGTTTTTGCTAACATGTCTGTTTGCAGTGATCTCAAAATTTCTGTGTGTTTTTGAGTCCAATTGATTTGTTTAAAATCAGGTTTTATTAGTTCGTAGAGAGGTTTAACCCTCTCTGCGTAATTTACAATGTATGTTCTTCCGAAATTCAGAAAACCTAGAATGGATTGTAAATTCTTCAGCGTTTTTGGAGCTTGGAGTACAGCGCACTTCTCTAAGAAGTTGTCCGCTAGGCTTTTCCCTTCACTTGATAATTCGTACCCTAAAAATAGTACTGTCAGATGGGCAATTCGAGACTTTTTAAAGTTGAATTTGTAACCCTCTGCTGCGAACCCAAGTATAATGGTGTTCACTCTTTTCAAGTGAGTATCCAAGTCGTCGTCTGTGAGATAGATATCATCTACGTAAGATAATGCCTCATCATCATATATTTGTAGTAACTCTGTTACCCTAGCTGAGAATAGTCCTGGGCTGTTCTTGAACCCCTGTGGGAGTCGACCGAATTTTTTTTGCGACCCAAATGCTGAGAAAGCGGTCAAATATCTGCTTTCCGGTGCAATGTTTTGACAAAAGAAACCATTAGATATGTCTAATGTCGTTTTGTATTTTTTCCTAACTATGTTATTCATTAGGGCTGCACTATGCGAGTTTTGTACTGCAAATGTTTTGCAACATGTCTGTAGTCCAAAACTAGACGATATGAATTGTCTGGCTTGGAGACAGGAAACAAAGGATTGTTCATTTGAGAGGTGCATGTTTCAATCACCCCCTGGTATTCAAGTTGATCCAAAATCTCCCTGACTTGTTTTTTAGCTTCTTGCTTTATGGGATACTGCCGTTGGGCAGTTGGTTCACTTTTCAATTGGATTTTGTGAGGAGGAGAGTCCTCATCCCATCGTACATGATTTTTATATAATGCCGGTGCCTGAGCTACTGCCCATTTCCTTGCATAAGTATATTTTTTATGAATCAGAATGTGATTCGAGAAGGCAGGCATAATCACTTCTTCGCCACGAGGGCACTCCCTGACAAACTCCGGGGGCCAATCTTTTTCAGCTAACAGAATATCATAGCCTTTTGAGAGCTTATCCCAAAATAGACCTCTTATTTTCCTAGTCTTATCACCCTCTATACGCAATGTTATTTCGTATATTTTATAGGGCTCGCTAAGTCTGGTGTCGGCAGTTTCAACCTGAATGTATTCATTCGTGTCCACTGTCTCCAGATGACTCATCAAGATCTTGCGCGCTATACTGATTTCTGCTGCACTGTCCAACATTGTCAATGCCCACTCCCCGTTTTTCAACTGTGTCCTCAGTATTCTCGGCATGGTTGATTACTCTAATACTGGCTACCTTCTTTTTCTGAAATTGAGATTTTTTACTCTGAGCAGGTTCCTTGTCTTTGGACTTGGTGTGCTCTCCTGGGTCTGACCGTCCTCTTCTTTCCGAATTCTGTGGAAAAGATCGGGAGGGACGTGTATCAATACTGGGGACCACCCCAAGATCCAAGAAGGAGATCATGAAGCGGTTGCATGATCTCAAGAGGGTGGTCAAAGAGAAGAGGAGCAAGAACTGGCATCTGGCGAACGTGACTGGCAGTGGCCCTCACATCCCACCGAAAACATTCACATCATGGGAGGAGCAGGTGCTTGCCATACTGCATCCTGAGAGTCTCACAGGAGTAGCCGGGGGAACAGAGGCTGGTAAGTACAAACAAATGGCAACCAACACACTGAGAACTACTCCCTTGCACAACCCAAACCCCATTACACTGTCCACCCACACCCAACAGGTAGCTAGCCATCTTGCATAGGAGGCCTGTATGGGGGAGGGAGGTCTGTACAACAACTCACACCATTCCCCCTCTACCACAGCCTACCAAGATGTATAACCCCCCAACACCACCCAGAAGCATGTGTTAGCCATTGCACTGTTCACCCTCAGCTAACAGGTAGGTATCCATCTTGTACTGGAGTTCTGTTTGGGGTGGGAGCCCTGTATCACTACTCCTAGCATGCCCCTTGTCCCACACTCCAGCAGCATTGAGGCCTCCCCAACCCAGGAGCATGTGTCAGCCATTGCAGTGTTCAACAAACAGACTTATAGGTCGGTGGTATCCATCTTGCATTGGAGCACTGTTTGGGGGTGGGATGCCTGTATCACTACTCCCAGCATGCCCCCTGTCCCACACTCCAGCAGCATGGAGGCCTCCCCCACCCAGGAGCATGTGTCAGCCATCGCACTGTTCAACAAACAGACTTACAGGTAGGTAGCCATCTTGCATGAGAGCACTGTTTGGGGTGGGAGGCATGTATCACTACTCCCAGCATGCCCCCTGTTCCACACTCCAGCAGCATGGAGGCCTCCCCCACCAAGGAGCATGTGTCAGCCATCGCACAGTTCACCCTCAGCTAACAGGTAGGTACCCATCTTGTATTGGAGCACTGTTTGTGGGTGGGAGAACTGTATCACTACTCCCAGCATATCCCCAGTCCCACAATCCAGCAGCATGGAGGCCTTCCCCACCCAGAAGCATGTGTCAGCCATTGCACTGTTCAACAAACAGACTTATAGGTAGGTATCCATCTTGTATTGGAGCACTGTTTGGGGTGGGAGACCTGTATCGCTACTCCCAGCATGCCCCCTGTCCCACACTCCGGCAGTATTGAGGCCTCCCCACCCGGGGAGCATGTCTCTGCCATCGCACTGTTCACCCTCAGCTAACAGGTAGGTATCCATCTTGTATTGAAGCACTGTTTGGGGGTCGGAGGCCTGTATCACTACTCCCAGCATGCCCTCTGTCCCACACTTCAGCAGCATGGAGGCCTCCCCCACCCAGAAGCATGTGTCAGCCATCGCACTGTTCACCCTCAGCTAACAGGTAGGTATCAATCTTGTATTGGAGCATTGTTTGGGGGTGGGAGGCCTGTATCACTACTCCCAGCATGCCCCCTGTCCCATACTCCAGCAGCATGGAGGCTTCCCCCACCCAGGAGCATGTGTCAGCCATCGCACTGTTCACCCTCAGCTAACAGGTAGGTATCCATCTTAACTCTTCCTGATGTGTGTGTTTGAGACCTGCATCCCTATACAAAGCAACAATTTCATGCAATGCATCGACATCTGACATGTATGAGTAAATGATGTTCCTCTGCACTATGAAATTACACACAGTGTTGCCATCAATAATACTAGTGTAGACTTCATAATTGTGTAGTGTACAGGCAGTCATAGAAACAAAGATGATACAATACTTGCACGGTGCACAACACTGACCATTCCCCATCTAATCCATAGGTGATGAAGAACTCACTGCTGAGGACCACAACATCGACCAGCAAAGCCAGTCTCCACCCCCGGTACATGGATTCTCAGATGTTGACTCCAAGGACAGTTTGGACGATGAGCTCCGGCCCTGCCCATCTGGTGTATCACAGATCCAGAGGACCCAGGACCCCATCCTCCCCACCACCACGTCCGCTGCACCAACAACAGCTCAGCAGACCCCTGCAGTCCCGGCCGCTGCCTCCACCACCGCCACCACTACCAACATCACCACCACCACCACCACCAGTACCACCAGTACCACCTGCAGGCCAGTGAGGGTGTGCGTGGACCCAGAGTGGCGAGGCAACAGGACCATGGTAGCAGGGCAGATGGGAGGGCCAGGGTCACCACCAGACCTCGGGAGGAGTGGACACCATCCCTGGATCGCTTCACCAGAGTTGTGGAGGCATACCAAGAGGTCCAGGGACAAAGTGGCCGGTCTGATGAACTATTAAGGGAGCCCATCCTGCTGATGAGGTCCATCGACAACCGCCTTGGACAGATTGTGGACCTCATGGGCCAGCAAGAGGCGTTTCAGAGGGACAGGCCTGTGTCCTAAACAACACCACAGTCCCCTCCTGTTGTGCTGCAGGATGACAGTGCACCATCCTCCCCTGCGCCAATAGAGAGGGACGAGTCCCCTGAAGCCAGTGGCCAGTCAGCTGACCCCCCAACGCCAAAAAGATCAAGGGGGCGTCCAACAAAGAGCCTTGGAGGCTCCGGAGGCAAAGCACCTGCCACACACCAGTCACGGAGCCAGCCCTGATGGCAACCCTCTTCCCCACTGCATTGACTATTTGGACTGTCTTTCCCCATATTTCCTTGGCGATGGCACATGTCTGTTGGACTGGGTCACCACATCCATGTGGTATCTACTCTTGCATCTCATCGACCATGACTGTCAACTCACTGCTCATTCCCCACCTTCATGTAAATATTCACGCAAAAATCACATGTCCACTTTACCAATAAAATACCTGACACACCAGATTTTGTACAGTATCTTTTTTAGTACAACATTTTCAGTGCTGACAATGTCCATGATGTGTCCAAATGGTGTACTGTATGTAGGGCAGGATTATTCTGAAGCACCTAGGGAGACACAACAGAACCACAGCCACTGGTGTCATTGTGGCATCACAGACAGAACACTACACAAAACATACACAAGACACTACTGGCATGCAAGACAATGGGCGGCAGGTGTGAACAATTAGAGGCCAGCATACGTCCCCATATGGAACGTCAATGTCACATTAACCACACACAGGTGATTGTACATGTGCCTGTATGTTACTTCTGTGCATAGCCATTCACGACAACAGCAACCACCCCAGACAATTTGCACGTTGTACGTCGTCACCCACCTTCAAGTGAAGTAGCTGTCGATGAGCTGTTAGCGCAGGTCAACTCCTTCCTCCTCTCCACTGTCCTTATCACTGGACTCAGGTCCCTGAGCAGGTGGTGGCCTTGGTTTCTCATCATCGTCCAGGAGCAGGGAGATCCCCTTGTGGATGGCCAGGTTGTGCAACATACAGCATGCCACAATGAGCTTGCATACCTTCCCAGGCGAGTATGCCAGTGCACCTCCTGTCCTTTCAAGGCAGCGGAATCTTGACTTTAGCACGCCAAAAGTCCGCTCAATTACACGTCGGGTCCTGCCATGGGCCTCATTATACCGGATGTCAGACGGGGTCCTGGGATTCCTCAGTGGGCTCAACAGCCATGGCCTACTGGGATATGCAGAGTCACCTGTGAATGACAAACACCCATTGCAATGTTGCCCAGCCAGAGTACAGCTGGTAACACACAGCACGCAACATCAGTAGACATACTCACCCACAATCGAAGAACGCTCGGGATGCAGATTTTCCATCATCCGGGGCACCATGCTATTCCTCATGATGTACGAATCATGTGCAGAGCCAGGAATTCTAGCACAGACATGGGAAATGGTCATGTCCGCAAGGAACACCACCTGCACATTGATAGAATGATAATGTTTACGGTTTCTATAAATGTGCTCTGTTGCCTGTGGTTTACACTATAGGGGTTACATCCATTATGGGGGCCTGGAAGGACGTTTAGAACATGTTTTACTCAAAAAGCTGCTGGCCACCAATTTTGATACTGCTACTAAATTATGCAGATTTCACATACAACCAATTAGTCATTGTACTATACTTTAATGATTTTATTTGTTCATCTTCATTTTTTAAGTATAATTCATATTTTAAGGTGCATAAGAGGAATACACATTGAGGGTGGTGATGTACAAAATATACCCCAAAAGCAAATTGGACTTTAAAGAATTTTGTCCCCGCATGTTTGTCTGTTTCAGCGCCTTACTGAATGTTCATAAGAGAATAATCTTAATGCTTGCAGACACTATCGAACTTTTGACTGGTGTAGTCATATGATATGAATGTAATATTTTTCCATATAAGTTTTTCTAATGAATTCATGAAAATACCCATTTATAATTTTCTTTGCACTGTTTTAAAATGTACACTATTACGAATGAAATGTGTATTCCTCTTATGCACCTTAAAATATGAATTATACTTAAAAAATGAAGTTGAACAAATACAATCATTGATGTATAGTACAATGACTAATTGTGTTGTATGTGAAATCTGCTTAATTTAGTAGCAGTATCAAAACTGTTGCCTGTGGTGGCACCAGACCTACATGGGTGCAATCGATGGCACCTACAACATGTGGGATGCGCCCAAGGGGATAGAAGTCACCCTTCACACCGGCCAATTCAGCGCCCCTAGGAAAATGAATGTAGCGATTCCTATGGAGCATCATGGCTGCAAGAACATCCCTCAGCACCTGGCTGAACATGGGCTGCAACATCCCTCCAGCGCTAGCCACGGTTTCCTGGAAGGA
The DNA here is from genome assembly GCF_964263255.1 of Lissotriton vulgaris. NCBI lineage: Eukaryota > Metazoa > Chordata > Amphibia > Caudata > Salamandridae > Lissotriton > Lissotriton vulgaris. The sequence continues at coordinate 36,041 of NW_028247939.1, read as the reverse complement.
ACCAGTTGCAAAAAAGTGGAGGGCTGCCATCACCTTGTATGTGGGTGTGAATGCAGTTGGATAGTAACGGAGAGGCTGCAGTTGGGGCTCCAAAAGATCACACAGGATCTTCAGTGTTGGTCTGTCCAGGTGGAATTTCCGAATTATTGCAGCATTCCCCATGTCCTCCAGCACTGTCAGGTGATGTAGGAGATGTGGCCTCCTCCTAGTTGAGATGTAAATTAGAAAAGGTCAGTGACAACCATCATGAGATGGCCACAGCACATACCATCAACGATGTCATGGAAATACAAAGACTGCCTGAGAGATGCATAGCACACCGGGTTATATGGGTGGCCTTTTGATACACACAGAGGGCACACCTCTTCACTAACAAGACACGAGTGCCACAAGCACATTGGTGAATGTGAATGCTCACATACTGAACCACACATGTCACTTGTGCACGCCAGGTACTGTGACATCCGTTAATGTGTATGAAACTACCATGACTGTATCATACCCATATGCTGTACCTGTCACACCTCAATACCTCATGTAAAGTCTGCACACATTCATCCAAACATTCATCACAGTAGCAGGAAAACTTACAGTTGTGTGCATGAGCTGATGTGAAAGCACCAGTCTGGTACGAAACCATAGAGTGACACAAGTCTTGTCAAGGTCAGCACTGACCGACAACACATTGATTTCTTCAACTTCATTGACACCAGCTCAAGAGAGTCAAGCATTATCAACCATCGAATGCATAACTAACATGGCAGGGAACACAGACCAAAGTGTGTGACACAGAACGTGCGTCCACCTATGGATGACATGGAAGAATGGCATTGTGTGTAGAAGGATGTGCCCTTCATCATGTTGCTGCTGGGTACTGATACAGTGTTCACGATGGACATAGTCATTTAAAGTAACAAAAATGGCGGTAGCTACCGCCTGGCCCCGGCGGTGTGACACCAGCGCTACCCCCTTCACAGGTGCAGTAGCCATTGGCATGGAGACATCTGTAGATGGCGGTGGGCATGCTCCTCCACCACGGAAGCAGTCATTGGATCAATTTGAATGATGCACCATCACGGTAGCGCACACCGGGCACCCGCGGTGCGTCTCCACCATGGAGCATTGCCTACAGCCAATGGCAGAGAAGATCGCGGTGGCATGATGCAGATTTGAAAATTGCGGAAGGTGTGCACCGCCACCGTGGAGGTGGTCGTTGGATACATTTGAATGATGCACCATCTTGGTAGCGCACCCTGGGCACCCGCGGTGCGTCTCCGCCATGGGGCATTGCCTACAGCCAATGGCAGCGATGAGCATGGTGGCATGATGCAGATTTGAAAGTCGGGGAAGCCACCGCGGAGGCGGTCATTGGATGCTTTTGAAAGAGGCAGGCCTGGACAACCATTTGTAGCAGCTTTTCAGCTTCCAAACGACCCCAGGGGGCTATAAATCTGTGGAAGCCTTACATTTCCACTGCTCACAGAGCCTGCTTCCTGGGACCCTCTCCTGCTGCTGCCTGAAGCGCCTGCTGCCTGGGACCCTCTCCTGATGCTGCCTGAAGAGCCTGCTGCCTGGGACCCTCTCCTGCTGCTGCCTGAAGAGCCTGCTACCTGGCACCCCTCACCACTCACTTCCACCACAGGTGTTCCATGCCCACAGGGATGGCAAGGACAGAGAAGATCCGTGCCAGTCCATTTACAAGTGAGGAGCTGGATGTCCTTGTGGATGAGGTGCTGGCACAGTACCCAAGGCTGTTTGGTGGTCCCAATATAGTGGAAAGTCTCCATGAAGGTAGCTGTAGGGCATGGGGGTGTCAGACATGTAGTTGTGCAGCTGCAGTATATGCCTGAGGGTGTGGGGTTGTGTACGACACCGACAGACAAGCTGTCTCCAGGCTGAGGGAGTGTGTGTGTGTCCCAATGTCACTCTTTTTGATGCCTGTACTTGTATGTGTGAGTGGGGTGTGGTACATTGTCAGCCATACAGAGCCAACGGATGTTAGCCATGTAGGTGCCAGAACAGTAATTGCATGTGTAAATATTTCAGTGTGCCCCTGTAGTCTGAGTCAGTGTGACCCACAGAGTAGGTTCAATGGCTGCCCACCCAAGCGATAAAACATCACCAGACTCACATGCTCCTGTTCCTTCACACTGAATAGTAGATATGCCCCATCTGTGCCCTGTATATTTTCAGACCTAAACACTTCTGTTGATGCATATTGTGTTGAGGCATCCTGCATTTGTGAGATTATCATGGCGCCTATACGCCCAAATGTGTGCCTGCAATCACAAATGTTTGGGCCATGCAGAGTGCCATTGTAAGGGGTCACCCAGTTTTGGAGGGAGGGAGGTTACAATGAGTCCTGAGTCTGGGTATTTCCACTGTACTGATAGATGTTGTTATCTGACATTATGTAACTGTTCGTCTACCATTCTTTTCTCTCATACCTGCAGCTCAAAGTACACCAGCGTAAGGCCCTGTGGAGGGCCATTGCAGTAAAGGTGCGAGCCGTGGGGGTTTCCAACAGACGACGCACCCACTGTCACAAGAGGTGGGAAGACATCAGCCGACTGGCAAAGCAAGTGGCAGAGATGACATTGGGGATACTACCACACACGGGGCGATTGGCACGGCGCAGAATGACTCCACTGATGGGCCGCATACTGGCAGTGACTCACCCAGACCTGGATAGACGTCTGAAGGAGCATCAGCAGCAAGGCAGGTTGGTGAGTATCTGGGGAGGGAGACTTTAGATGTGAGTGGATGCATGTGTACAGGGCCTGTGGCAGGGTTAACCCATGTGATGTGCGTGTGTTGCTATGCTGTGCTGTGTGATGTGAGTGGCTACTGTGATGTGTGCTTGTATGAGGCATTGTCCCGCCTTGGCCTTACTGAGCTGATCCTCCCTGCTGTTCTTTCGTACTGCCAGATGTGTTAGGCTCCACATGGTCATTCATCATTGGGATAGTGTGGGAAATCTATATTGAGGTGAACTGCAGTGTCAACTTTATGAGTGTGACTTCATGTAGGCCTACTCTGCATGCACCATGATGGTTGAGGCCAACACATCTGACAACAATGTGACCGAGATTACCACATGGTGCTTGCTATGGCCTTCTTGGCATTGTGGCATGTAATGTCATAATAGGTGTGTGTGTTGTCCCCGCTTGTTCTCTGAAGGTCTGTCACTGGTAATAAGTGTTGTACCCAGCATGTCCCTAGGGCTGGTCAAGTTGGGGGTGGCACTCCATCTACGGGATGGGTGTAGTGCTGTATGGCATCAACATGCCTCACTCCTGGAAGTTATTCAGCATTACAGGCACTATTGTGGTCTATGTTGTGTGTTGCTGCACAGTGATTTTAGGGAATGGTGGTTACCATGTAGATTTGGGCCTCTCCTGTACTGCGTTGATTAGAATTCGTATGACCAGATGATGACACTTACACAACCATGTATCTCTCTCTCATGCAGATTCACAAGAGACCACGGAGGAACATGAGCCAGAAACCAATGGTGGCGAGAGTAGCACTACAGCTGCAGCGGAGGCAAGTGGCACAGAGCTCACCAGTGCATCTGAGGGAGATAGAAGTATGCAGGAGGAATCCATGGCTGAGACACAGAGTAGCACATCATCTGATGCCAGCGGGGGTGCATCCATGTTGGCAGGCACAGGGGATGGGGAGTCTGCATCATCATCTACCACCCAGCGGCCAGTGCCTAGCCTCCCACCCACTTCCTCTGGGGCTGCCCGTATCCGTGTCACTAAGAGGGGGCAAGTCACATTCACATCTGGCACCGCTGCCCCTACACCTGTCCCCCTGCTGCACTCAGTGCAGAGTGTGTTAAGCTCCTGCGCCAGCTTTGTGTGGGCCAGACCGCCCTGCTCAATGCCTTCAGTGACCATGACAAGAAATTAGGCCAGGTGATTGCATACATGGTGGGCATACACTCTGACATGGGTGGGCTACACCGTACAGTCCAGGCGATATCATCCACAGTCACGTCACCCCTTCAACATGCACATGCTCCCATTGCAGCTCAGGCGCCTTTGTCCACCCCCCAGTCAGTGGCCACATCAGATGACAGGACCACGGTTCGCCTGCGTCAACGAAAAGGTACAGCACAAGGAGCACACAACAGACACAAACCAAACACTCCCGCTCAAAGACACCATCCCCACTGAAGAGCATGTCCACCCCAGAATGCACAGACAATCGCCAGTCAGGGACGATCAAGGCCATAAGAGCAATCAGGCAGACATCATGCTCACATGCACAGAGCTATCACCAGCAATAGACTATCCTGTCACTAGAACTTCACACAAACCTACCCATGCAGTGTCTGTGCCCACTGAGGAGGTGTTGCATATCAGGGGTACACCTAGGAAGAGCACAGGGACACATCCACCCACCATATCTACCCCAATTCCATGACCATTGCTGCAGGTGGAGGAGGGCACTGTGGAGACCACCCCTGGAAAGAAATCAAAGGAGGGCACTGTAGGGGGTACACCTGGCAAGAAGGCAAAGGAGGGCACTGTAGGGAATACCCCTAGCAAGAAGGCAAAGGAGGGCACTGTAGTGACAAGCCCTGGCAAGAAGTTGAAGGTGGGCACTGCAGGGGGTACACCTGACAAAGAGGTGAAGGTGGTCCAGAGGTGTAGCCCGACCAAGCGTTCTGCGGGATCCAGCACATCTCCAGAGGCGGTGTCAGTATCTGTACCTGATGTGGGACAGTTGGGGTGTGTGCCAGTTGTGTCATCACTGCTTCCGATCACTCCAAGACAGGGAAGCCATTTCATTTTCCCAAAAAGTGGAAGGGCACCCCTCCCACCTTTCCCACCCACACTGTGTCAGAGGTCTGCATGAATCCACCTCCACTTGCCACTATGCCACCTGGTCCACACAGCCCTCCAGCTTGCAAAGCCACTGTTAGCACCACATCACCTGGGGCTCTGTCAACACAGTCAAGTGGCCCTGCAGTCATCAACACTGCCAGGTACAAGTCTGCATATCAGCCAGGAGTGAGTTGACATCCCCCTTATACGCCTGTGCCTCATACAGGTGTGCTAGTCCTGAACATTGTTTTGTATATGGGTGTGATGCTGGCCCTGTTGCTCTGCTGTGTTGGCCTCTCACCTGCCATGGACACTGGCCCTGTTGCTCTGCTGTCCGGTACTCTCCCCTATGCAGCCTCTCATGTACTTGCTGGCTCACCTGCCATGGACACTGGCCCTGCTGCTCTGCTGTGCTGTACTCTCCCCTATGCAGCCTCTCATGTACTTGCTGGCTCACCTGCCACAAACACTGGCCCTGTTGCTCTGCTGTGTTGGCCTCTCACCTGTCATGGGCACTGGCCCTGTTGCTCTGCTGTGTTGTCCTCTCACCTGTGCTATGGACACTGGCCTTCCTGTTTGTGTTTCACCTGTGCATATTATCTTGACAGTGTACATCATTTTGTGCCTTGCTGTTGTCTACTATTGTTCTACTGCTACTTCTGTGCAATATGTGAATAAATACAGTTACTTCTGTTGTGTGTTTTGTCAGTGTCCTTGTTGATTAAAGTTCTTTTTCTGTTTGCATTTGATTGGCTGTGCCCCATGCTCTATGTATCACTTCAACATTGCAAGGCTCTTTGCAGGCATCAGATTTTTAGACAGGGGTCCATCTGACCCCGATTATGGTGTAATCTGTGATGGCTATTTTACCTGCTATGCAGTTATCTTCTTAGTGATTTGCTATTGTTGGAAACACTGTTCACATGTCAGTTTGTGGGACACTGCCAGCACAGGGTGTGATGCTGTGCTAAGGTTTTGGAGCAGGCTGGGATAAGTCATGATGTATGTGTGTGGATTCCTTCATGTGTGCGCAACCGTGTATGTGTATGGCCATCTTGTGTTGGCTCTAGTCCTGGTAACATGGCCTACATGAGATGCGTGCTCTTGGGTGTAGCAGAGGTGTGCAGTGTGAAGGGTGTAAGTTTGTAGTGGATGTATGTGTGCCCCTGTATTGTGAGAGACACATATGTGTTACCCAGGAGTTGTATGCCTGTTGTTTGTTTTGTCTTGCCCTGTGTAGAAGATTGTATGCACTTGTAAGAGCTGTTTGTAGTGCACTGTGCTGTGTGTTGATGTGTTCATGCAGTTGTGTGTGACTCCTCCTAGTTGTTTTTGTAAGTTTGAAATGTGTAAAGTGTGTGAGTTGCACATCGGTGTTGTATTTGAGTGATTGGGTGCCGCTCGTAGTTGTGTGGAGTGGCGAGAGGATTCCTGTAGCTGACCTGTGTCCCAGGCATCAATGGATTGGGCGGAAGAAGAACTGGAGTAGCAGCGGGACTGCGAGTCCCAGGAATCTAAGCAGCGTGCTGACCAGCCGCACCTGGTGACTCTTCCCGATTGACCGCGCCCCCGGGGCTACAGGATACAAGATCACGCCCTTAGACGTGCATCGCGGTACGCGCGCGGGACTGGCGCCGGGCTAAGCCCGGGCAAAGGGCGGGCCGTTTGAGGCCGTTAGAGGACGGGAGAGACCGGACCTGGCCACCTCCTTAAGTTTTTGCTTAGCTGGTCACATTAATACTTATTTTGCCTTGTTACCCTGAAGTACGGCGAGATCGATATGACAACTAGGGAAACAAGAAGCAAGGCGGCCACCATGGTAACAGGTACTCTGGACAGTTTTCTTGCTAAGGCTAATACTGTGATAAACAAGGGTCTTACAGTCCTAGAAAAACAATTAGTAGAAGGGATGGAAAGCTCGCACGTAGTTTCCCCAGGGTCATCTGCAAATGTTAGATCATCACAATTGATGGATGCTACCCAATTATCACTTATGGATAGCATCGATCAAACTATAGAGTCAGTTCTGCAGCAGTTGAGGACACCATCTAACTCACACAGGGATCGAGACTCAGTTAATACCATCGATGAAGTGACGTCTTCCCCGATTCCACAGATAGTTTTAACTAGGGACGTGGGAAATGTTTCTACTGCAACAGATTACATGGGTCCTCGATAGGGTGCTGTCCCGAAAAGGAAAAGATCGAGGAAGTCTAAAGGTGCTAAAAGGGCTAAAGTAGATTCTATTCCACATAGCGTTGATGACAGCACGGATGCCCCAGGAACATCTTCCGCCGTGAGCGTCATCGAACCGGCGAGCCCTTTACATCCTGCCCCCAATCATATACCTCCGCATACTGGCCCATTCATCTTTGGAGGGGGACACTCAAACACCACGGAGCACATTATTTGCTCCATCACTGACATTATTTAAAATCTCTTGGATCCCCTCTCGATTAAACTGGATTGCATTGAGGCTAGACTTCTAACAATAGAAAAATTAAGTGGGGGTAGGGGGGTCCAGCAAGGGTTGTGATTAAGTACTAATGGAGCAAATGGGACTAATAGTGGGATTTCTCTCCTGCCTAGTGTTTCTACTACTGTGGTTTCAACCCTGCCCACTACCCTTTCCATGCAGAACGTCCCTATAATCACCCCATCCCAACCTGTCCCAGTACCTCTCCCTAGGCAACTCCCTCCGGTCCCGCCTGTCAGGAAGTCGAGGTTACCTACTGCGGCTACCACAACGGGACAGGAGAGACCGCCTAACGTAATGGCTGAATGCCCCAACCGGATTAGAAATAGCCTCAATCGGCGAAAAGCAGTTAACCTGCCTCCAGAGGCGGCAGCATATACTGTAATTCTGATGGGGGGTACCTGAGTTCTATAGCAACGTGGTGGAATATTTTGACTCTCTACGTAACAAAGTCATTAGCTGGTTAAATGTTCACAGGCCCCTACCACCAAATCTGAGAGGAGAAGTATTGATGGTTAGAAGGGTCCCATGGGTTGGGTACACTGTTAAGAAAAAAGGGGGAGATTGCATAATTGTAAGTTTTAGGAATTCTCAGGTTGTGACCCACATCTGCAATTGGTTTGGGAGTTCAGGGAATACATCCATAGAACTGGTCCCCCTGTCGTTTTTTAATCCTAATGTTGGAGATGCGACCATGGGGAAGGACGACGGCTGGACCAGGGTGGGATTTGCTATTGATGGGTCAAGGTATAGGCCCCCTCGCTATGATACCTTTGTCTATAGCAATTATGTTCATCCCAATAGAAACAGTTGCCTCGACCAGGTTGATTGACTCCCGATGGGCGCATCTGATGGGGATACTCAAGGGGTAGTTTTCGAAACTGCTTGGTTGGGAACAGGAATAGATGCAATTGATAACACCAACGAGACCCTGTTGCATCTCCCTTGGAGAGCACAACTACCACCAGTTCCCGGGGCTATCCCGCTAATCTATCCCCGAGACCATTCTGTTCTAACTTAACATCTGAAGCTTCAACTGATTTGGGAGTACCACCGGATAGGTCTCCATTACCATCTATAGGTAACGCTGCCGAGATGACTAGGGGGACGGCATTTAAGGCTCCCGTAGGACCCATGAAGGTCCTCTCCTGGAATGTGGCAGGTATACCCAACAAATTAGATCTAAATGATTGGGTCTCTCTAGTAAGCAGCAATGATATCTGTCTCTTTCAGGAGACTTGGGCCAGGGAACCCTTTCTCAGGGCAGGTTACGCAACCTTTTACATCAATGCTAAGTGGAATGGTAAAGGGAGGCCTTCCGGTGGACTCGCTGTCTGGGTGGCCAGTCATATTGGTTGTAGTGCAGAGATAATACCAACCTTCTCGGAGGACATACAATGCGCTCTTCTTAAATGGCCTAACGCCTTTAATCTGGCGATTGTCAATGTGTACTCGCGCCCAGTCAGTGCGTCCATGGAATCACCCATTTTGGATGACTTATCTTCATTTTTGGGGCAACTTCCCACCGATTGCAAGATATTGATGGGCGGAGACTTCAACTGCCGTTTCGAACCCCTAGAAGGTTTGAAGGAGGGTGCCCTAACTGCTGAAGATGATTATTGGGGGATTCCTCCATGCCAATCCCCGCATCCAAAATCATGGTCCTCTCTAGCGGTGCAGATTATGTCTTTGACTCTGAACTTCGCCCTGAGGGCTTGCAATGGGCGTACTCCATTTGATACCCCCTCAGCGTGTACCTTTAATAGGAAGGACCACAAATCGCGCCTAGACTACATTTTTGTAGATACAGGCTTGTGGTCTAAGGTCCAGGATTTTAGGGTAATAGAAAGATCAGACAGCGACCATAATGCCCTTTGTTTAGAAATGGCTCACCCTGCTCCTGAAGTCAATGTGAAGTCAATGTGTACTCGCGCCCAGTCAGTGCGTCCATGGAATCACCCATTTTGGATGACTTATCTTCATTTTTGGGGCAACTTCCCACCGATTGCAAGATATTGATGGGCGGAGACTTCAACTGCCACTTCGAACCCCTGGATGGTTTGAAGGAGGGTGCCCTAACTGCTGAAGATGATTATTGGGGGATTCCTCCATGCCAATCCCCGCATCCAAAATCATGGTCCTCTCTAGCGGTGCAGATTATGTCCTTGACTCTGAACTTCGCCCTGAGGGCTTGCAATGGGCGTACTCCATTTGATACCCCCTCAGCGTGTACCTTTAATAGGAAGGACCACAAATCGCGCCTAGACTACATTTTTGTAGATACAGGCTTGTGGTCTAAGGTCCAGGATTTTAGGGTAATAGAAAGATCAGACAGCGACCATAATGCCCTTTGTTTAGAAATGGCTCACCCTGCTCCTGAAGCAGGGTCGCCACCTACTGACCCCAGTGAAGACATAGGGATTTTGGTCCTATGCAACAATAGACGGAGGGTAAGATGGGGGAAATTAGTAAGTTCAAAAGAGTGCATAACTAAAATTTATGAATTGGCACTCCCAAAGTTAGACGAATTAGACGGACTAATTAACCAACCTAGAGTCATTGATTTTAATGAGAAATTAGCCCAAATCCACACAGATTTAGTGGGAACTTTAGGAGAGGTTTTTCACCCGGTGGTGGTTACCAAGAAGAAGAGAACTCGAACCTCAGCTTGGTATAATTCTACTTGTAAAAAGATCAAGACCGAGCTGATTTCCATGATAAAGTCCGGCACTAATAAGGACAAGGTAGTTGAGCTCAGACGTAAATATAGGGAAGCCATGGCACAGGCAAAGGCAGAATGGGACTGGAATAGATGGCAGGACCTATCCCTGCCAATGGAAACCAGAGATTCTAGAAAATTCTGGTCTCTGGTCAACACTGGTACAGGTGAACAAAAAACAGCAGTGGAGCCAAATATTGCTGCCTCGGTATGGGAATCCCATTTTAGCAAATTGTACCAAGATATGGTATACAACGTTTAGCACGCATTTGTTACAACGCACTACCATTACATCGCAGGCATTACCACGCATACCATTACAACGCATTGCGCTGGGGGGCGCTCTAGGATAGGGAATAAGTTTAATTTTATATCCACACCTTCCCTAGTGTCCACGGGGACTGGAGTTGGAATATAAAATTATACTTACCACTATCCAGCACCTCAAAGCGCTATGCGTTGTGACGGTATTCGTTGTAAATACCACGTTGTAAAGGTATGCGTGGTAATAGTATGCGTGCTAACGTCATACATCCCCAAGATACTCCTGAATTTTCTTATGAGGTGGCCCTTGATATTACATCTGATTCCGTAGATAAATTAGAATTTACATTGGGTGAGGTAGTAAACGCCATAGAGAGACTGGCATTGGGGAAGGCCCCAGGACTTGACAGACTGCCCGGCAATTTGTTTAGATATCATCCAGAGATTTGGGGCCCGTACTTTCTAATCCTTTTTAATTCGATCTTGGGAGGGATGGAGATCCCCTGTACTTGGCTGGGGGCAGAGATAATACCAATTTTCAAAAAGGGCTCTCCTCTGCTCCCAGCCAACTACAGGCCGATCAACCTCATAGATGTACCCCAAAAACTCTTTTCCCACCTTCTCCTGGACCATCTCCTCGACTGGATGGAGGACAATGCGATTCTTAGTCCCCTCCAGGCGGGCTTCAGGAAAAACACGTCCACCATGGACCAGATTTTCCGCCTCGTCCTTCTCTACAGGAAAACAGTGAGGATTGAGTGGGGGAGTCTGTACATGGTGTTCGTGGACCTGAGGTCCGCATTTGACTTGGTTCCCCGTAAGAAATTATGGGAGGTTCTTAAGGAGTTGGGCGTTCCTCCACAACTGCTACAGGCTAACATTAGGCTCCACAAAGGCAATTTTGCCCAGGTTAGGTGTGGGAGGGATGGAGCGTTGTCCTCTAGGTTTCCAGTTCTCAGAGGGGTAAGACAGGGTTGCGTTCTTGCGCCGACCCTGTTTTGCCTCTTTGTTAACAGTGTCATACTCCATCTTGACAATGTCAGGGACAACGACGCACCCTTGTTGTCAGGCAGGAGGGTTCCGGCTATTATGTTTGCCGATGAAACCCTCCATCTTTCCAAATCCCCGATGGGGATTCAACGGATACTAGACGGGTTTGGGGATTTCTGTAGGACACATGGTCTGGAGATTAATACAGAGAAAACCAACTTCATGATATTCAACCCCTCCTTTACAACTAGGCCCAATCCAACACTGGGTTCTGCAAGGCTGGAAAGGGTCAGAACGTTCCAGTATTTGGGGGTAACTTTACACGAGAACTTAGCATGGGGTCCTCAGATAGCTAGATTCCGTTTAAAGCTGGCCCAAATGTCGGGGGCAATTCTGAAGGTCGCGAATACATCAACCTTTAAACCCATTAGTCCTGCCTTGGAGCTGTACAAAACCGAAGCCAAAGCAACCGCATCTTATGGTGGTGAGTTGTGGGTCATAAAGCCGGGACAGAACTTGTCAGGGTAGAAAATAACTTCCTCAGATGCCTTTTGGTTCTCCCCCAAGGTACACCCTTGCTACTTCTAAGATTAGATCTGGGGCTCCCTTCAATAGGGGATGAATTGGCACTAAAACCGCAGAGGTTTTGGCACAGGCTCTGGTCCACTGGTGAACTTGCCCACTATAGGGAAGACCTTAAGCATGTTATGAACCTTAACCAGCGTGACAGAATCCCGTGGTTGGCTTATATCAAAAGAGAATACTATCGCCTGGGACTTCCTGAGTTGTGGGAGCTTCCTAAAAGAGGTTGCCAAAGGGTCCCACGCAAAAGGCTCGTCGAAATATTCAAGGAGAAAAGTCTAGGCTCTCTTGTGTGTGCATCCAAAGTCGGCACCCTAACTGAACAATTTCTGGACACCAAAAATTCTTACTACTTTGAAGGTTTTATGGACATTATATTTCCTATTTCGGCAAGGAAACTGTTCATTCAATGGAGGCTAGGCACCCTGCCCTTCGAAACTTTCACTTGCAAATGGACAGTGCGGGACGATAAAATCTGCCCTGGGTGTACTAAGAATGAACAGGATGAAACACACGTGTTATTTTTTTGCCCTGCCTACACTAGACCGAGGAAATACTGGCTAGTGCCATTGAGTAAGAATTTGGGCATCAGAACCTATTTACACTCATACAGAATTCTGAAGACAAGTACCCTGCCCCATATAGTTTTTGCAGTTGCCAAGTTTGTAATGGCCATGTGGCAGATAAGGGGAAAATACTAAAAGATTGATGTTCTGTAAAAAGTGTCATGAACTGTAATGAAATAGAGTTAATTGCCTCCTCATGCACAGAAACCACAAGGAAATGAACTAGTTATGAAATGCACCCTTCCATGTTTTTATTGTGTGTTTGATGTGTTTTAAATGTTTTAATTAATCTTTTATGGCCTCAAATGGCCGAAATAAAGAATATTTGGATTGGATTGGTTTGAGTGATTCTCAATGTGTCTTGGGTGTGTTTGTGTAGACTGTGTGGCCCTTCTGCTCCACACTGGCATTGTGTTTGTGATGCATTGCAGGCAAATGGTGGTTTTTATCTTCCTGTATGGCATGGTATGTGTGGTGTTATGCCATCCTCTATGTGTGCCTCTTGTGAATTGCCATTTTGTGTCTTCCCTCCCTCTATTTGTGTGTGGGATACCCATTACATGTCTGCTACTGACATGCAGGGTATTTCACTTTGATGTCAGCTGTCCCCTTGGTTTCCATGTGTGTGTGCCTCCCCATCACTTCAATTGTGAGCTTGTGCTTTGTGGTGCAGTTCTTGGGCCATAAGTATTGTTCCACTCTTCACATTGCCACAATGGTGTATGTGTGCTGTCCTTGTGCCATTAGTCATTCTGTGGTGGTCATGTGCACTTCAGCTGTGTGTGCTGCCCAGTGCTCTGGTGGAGATGGATTGGCTCTTGTGTCCCAGAGTGGTGCATGTGTAGTTGTTGTGTTGGATGTGTTGGTGTTGGATGTGGTATTGGTTCAGTTCCTGGGTGTGCTGTAGTATTTGTGCAATGCTGAATTGTGGTGTGTGTGATGTGGGTGTGTTGATCATGGGTGTGTGTGGCTGTTGTGCTTGTTCTGCACACACTGCTTGTTGAGCATGCAGTGCTGTGTGTATGTGGCCTGGGCATTGCCTGATGTGCATCCCCTGATGCCTTGTGGTGTTTGTTGATTGGTGTTTGATGTGCATCTGTGGTAGGTTTGATGTGGCAGTGTGTGTTTGTCCAGATACACTTCTTGTTTGATTTGTGTTATGGTGTGTGTGTTTTGTTCCTGAGAGATGATGTTGTGTACTCCTGTTGTGTCTTTGCTCCCATTGCTTTTCCCCGGTTGGGAGTACAGGGTATGTCTGTTTCTGTTGGAGTTTAGTATGTGTTCGTGTAGTGTTTTTGTGTTGTTCTTGTGCAGGCATTTGTTGAGGCATCCCTGTGGGTGTGTTGTGTTTGTGGCTACACCCAGGGTGTGTGTTTGTTGGTGTGTGTATGTGCTGGCAAGGATTGTGAGCCTTCAGTGTGTGTGCCACTGGTGTTGTGTGTTCCTTGTCAGCCACTGCTGCAGTGGCCGTCTATCTGGTTGTGTGTAGTGTGGTGCAGGGTGTGTATTGTGCTTGCTTGTTGCAGTGCTTATTGGTGTGCATGGGAGTGGACAGAATGGGCACCTGGCCTGTGACTTGGTGGGGTGTTTTGCAGTTTGGTATGTGGCGGTGTGGCCCTGTGGTGTCTGTGCCATGCCCATGCCTTGTAGTGACCCTGCCTTATGCATAGTGCGCATGTGTTGACCGAGGCGGTGACGTGACCGGGAGCTGGACGTTGCTGCTGGTTGGCAGACGATGTGTGTCCCGGATGCTGAGGGGTGCCATGTTGTCAGGTGGGTGATGTGTGGGTGCCCTTGTGTTTGTATTGTGACCCCCAGCAGTGTGTCTGTGTGGTGATTGGACCCAGTGTCGGCCTGTGTGCTTTGTGTTTGCATTTGTGTAGTTGCGTACCTGCGGCGGCGCCCGCGGCAGCCCATCTGACAATAGTGTTGTAGGAGGAACATCTCCGGGTGCATATGGAGGGCTGGGTTCATGGCGTTCAGGTCTGGATCTCAGCTCTCTCGCTCTGCTGTCGAGTTTCCGCCTGCTTAAACTGGGCGGTTTCTCCGCTGTGGTGCGTCAACTTGTTTGGGCCATCCTAATTTGTCGAGCGGGTGGACGTCCTTCCGCACGGCGGAGAGTCTTGATTGGCTCCCACTGCCGCTGTAGTGGGTCCACTATGATGGCGGTGCGCGGCGCTCCGCGGTGGACAGGAAATGACCTATGTTTTGCTATCCTAATGTTATGGACGTGAGTTCCGCTGCTCGCGGGCGGAAAAAGCTGTTTTTCCGCCCCGCCACCAGCGCGGTGGTGCCACCGCCCCACATCCTAATGGGCACCTTAGTTTGTATTCTTACACTCTACATCTAATGAATGATGATGGTAAATTAGGCTGACCAGCCAGGAATCCAAATGATATTCACCTGCTGTTGAGATTTTAGTTTCAGAATAAATGTTAAGAGAAACTCAATACCTGAAATGGTGTGTGCTGTGAAGCTTCTTTTATTACACTATAGGGGGTCATTAGGATCGCGGACGGACTTGCATCCGTCCGCGACCCTAGAGCAGGTTGGAACCTCCGCATGGCATGCGGAGCTCCCTCCTGTGCAATTAGGATGTGACCGCAAGGGTTGCGGTCACATCCTCTATTTTTAACATTGCGGCGGGTGGAGCTTCAAGCTGCACCCGCCGCAATGTTAAAAATGCACGCATTGCATTTGCATGCAGTAAGAGGCAGGCACCGCGCGGTGCCTGCCACTTTCTGCATGCAAATGCAGGGGGGGTACCATAGGTACCCCCCATGTGCACCCCCCACCCCCCCTTCACCTAGGGGGCCCGCAACGGGCCCCTGCAGTGAAGTTCCGTATGCTTTTCCACGGCGGAAAACCCGCTGCGGAAAAGCATAATTTACAGGCCATCCTAATATGGTGGAGGATGTCTGGAAGACACCTTCACCATATTAGAGCTTTTCCGCCGCGGTTGTAAGCGGAAAAGCTGCGGACCGAAACCAGGACCCACCAGCCATCCTTATGTGGCGGTGGGTCTTTGGTCAGTCCGCTGCGGTTTTTCCACATCCTCTGGGCCGGCGGTGCCTTCCGCCGGCCCCGAGGATGCGGAAAAACCTCAATCATAATGACCCCTAATTTCGCATTTTTAATGGGCATGGACATTTTTTATAGGCATTTGCACACATACAGCACCTTTTGACAGCTCAAGATAAAAACTTGCACATACAGTTTAGTTCTGGCTATCTTTTAAAAAAATATAAATAAAATTGTATGAACCTATAAGGTGTAATCATCTATTTTGCAAAGGTCGTGGGATGAATGTGCCTGGAAGAATTTCAGGATTACTTGATTATACATAGACCGAACAGCACACAACAGACACAAGCCAAACACTCCCGCCCACAGACACCATCCCCACTGAAGAGCATGTCCACCCCAGAATGCACAGACAAGAGCCAGTCAGGGAAGAGCATGGCCAGAAGAGCAATCAGGCAGACACCAGGCTCACATGCCGCAGAGCCATCACCAGCAATAGACTCTCCTGTCACTAGAACTTCACACAAACCTACCCATGCAGTGTCTGTGCCCACTGAGGAGGTGTTGCATATCAGGGGTACACCTAGGAAGAGCTCAGGGACACATCCACCCACCATATCTACCCCAATTCCACGACCATTGCTGCAGGTGGAGGAGTGCACTGTGGAGACCACCCCTGGCAAGAAATCAAAGGAGGGCACTATAGGGAAAACACCTAGCAAGCAGGAAAAGGAGGGCACTGTAGTGACCAGCCCTGGCAAGAAGTTGAAGGTGGGCAATGTAGGGGGTACACCTGGCAAAGAGGTGAAGGTGATCCAGAGGTGTCGCCAGACCAAGCGTTCCGTGGGATCCAGCACATCTCCAGAGGTGGTGCCAGTATCTGCACCTGATGTGGGACAGTTGGGGTGTGTGCCAGTTGTGTCATCACCACTTCCGATCAACCCCAAGACAGGAAAGCCATTTCATTTTCCCAAAAAGTGGAAGGGCACCCCTCCCACCTCTCCCACCAACACTGTGTCAGAGGTCTGCATGACTCCACCTCCACGTGCCACTATGCCACCTGGTCCACACAGTCCTCCAGCTTGCAAAGCCACTGTTAGCACCACATCACCTGGGGCTCTGTCAAGACAGTCAAGTGGGCCTGCTGTCCCCAACACACAGCCAGGTACAAGTCTGCATGACAGCCAGGAGTGAGTTGACATCCCCCTTATATGCCTGTGCCTCATACAGGTGTGCTAGCCCTGAACATTGTTTTGTATATGGGTGTGTCGCTGGCGCTGTTGCTCTGCTGTGTTGGCCTCTCACCTGCCATGGACACTGGCCCTGTTGCTCTGCTGTGCTGTACTCTCCCCGATGCAGCCTCTCATGTACTTGCTGGCTCATCTGCCATGGACACTGGCCCTGTTGCTCTACTGTGCTGTACTCTCCCCTATGCAGCCTCTCATGTACTTGCTGGCTCACCTGCCATAAACACTGGCCCTGTTGCTCTGCTGTGTTGGCCTCTCACCTGCCATGGACACTGGCCCTGTTGCTCTGCTGTGTTGGCCTCTCATCTGCCATGGACACTGGCCCTGTTGCTCTGCTGTGTTGGCCTCTCACCTGTGCTATGGACACTGGCCTTCCTGTTTGTGTTTCACCTGTGCATATTATCTTGACTGTGTACATCATTTTGTGCCTTGCTGTTGTCTACTATTGTTCTACTGCCACGTCTGTGCAATATGTGAATAAATACCGTTACTTCTGTTGTGTGTTTTGTCAGTGTCCTTGCTGATTAAAGTTATTTTTCTGTTTGCATTTGATTGGCTGTGCCCCATGCTCTATGTATCACTTCAACATTGCAAGGCTCTTTGCAGGCATCAGATTTTTAGACAGGGGTGACAGGGTCGTTAGTCCATTCTGACCCTGATTATGGTGTACTCTGTGATGGCTATTTTATCTGCCATGCAGTTATCTTCTTAGTGATTTGCTATTGTTGGATACACTGTTCACATGTCAGGTTGTGGGACACTGCCAGTACAGGGTGTCATGCTGTGCTAAGGTTTTGGAGCAGGTTGGGATATGTCATGATGTATGTGTGTGGATTCCTTTATGTGTTCCCAACAGTGTATGTGTATGGTCATCTTGTGTTGGCCCTTAGTCCTGGTACCATGGCCTACATTAGATGCGTGGTCTTGGGTGTAGCATGGGTGTGCAGTGTGAAGGGTGTAAATTTGTAGTGGATGTATGTGTGCCCCTGTATTGTGAGAGACACACATGTGCCACCCAGGAGTTGTATGTCTGTTGTTTGTTTTGTCTTGCCCTGTGTACAACATTGTATGCACTTGTGTGAGCTGTTTGTAGTGCACTGTGCTGTGTGTTGGTGTGTTCATGCAGTTGTGTGTGACTCCTCCAAGGTGTTTTTGTAAGTTTGAAGTGTGCAAAGTGTGTGAGTTGCACATCAGTGTTGTGTTTGAGTGATTCTCAATGTGTCTTAGGCGTGTTTGTGTAGACTGTGTGTCCCTGCTGCTCCACACTGGCATTGTGTTTGTGTGTGTGATGCATTGCAGGCACATGGTGGTTTTTCTCTTCCTGTATGGCATGGTGTGTGTGGTGTTATGCCATCCTCTATGTGTGCCACTTGTGCATTGCCATTGTGTGTCTTCCCTCCCTCTATTTGTGTGTGGGACACCCATTACATGTCTGCTACTGACATGCAGGGTATTTCACTTTGATGTCAGCAGTCCTCTTGGTTTTCATGTGTGTGTGCCTCCCCATCACTTCATTTGTGAGCTTGTGCTTTGTGGTGCAGTTCTTGGGCCATAAGGGTTGTTCCACTCTGGAAATTGCCACAATGGTGTATGTGTGCTGTCCTTGTGATATTAGTCATTCTGTGGTGGTCATGTGCACTTCGGCTGTGTGTGCTGCCCTGTGCTCTGGTCAAGATGGAATGGCTATTGTGTCCCGGAGTGGTGCATGTGTAGTTGTTGTTTTGGATGTGTTGGTGTTGGATGTGGTATTCGTTCAGTTCCTGGGTGTGCTGTGGTATTTGTGCAATGCTGAATTGTGGTGTGTGTGATGTGGGTGTGTTGATCATGGGTGTGTGTGGCTGTTGTGCTTGTTCTGCACACACTGCTTGTTGAGCATGCAGTGCTGTGTGTATGTGGCCTGGGTATTTCCTGATGTGCATCTCCTGATGCTTTGTGGTGTTTTTGATTGGTGTTTGATGTGCATCTGTGGTAGGTTTGATGTGGCAATGTGTGCTTTGTTCCTGAGTGATGATGTTGTGTACTCCTGTTGTGTCTGTGCTCCCATTGCTTTCCCCCAGTTGGGAGTACAGGGTATGTCTGTTTCTGTTGGAGTTCAGTATGTGTTCCTGTAGTGTTTGTGTGTTGTTCTTGTGCAGGCATTTGTTGAGGCATCCCTGTGTGTGTGTTGTGTTTGTGGCTACACCCAGGGTGTGTGTTTGTTGGTGTGTGTATGTGCTGGCAAGGATTGTGAGCCTTCAGTGTGTGTGCCACTGGTGTTGTGTGTTCCTTGTCAGCCACTGCTGCAGGGGCTGTCTCCCTGGTTGTGTGCAGTGTGGTGCAGGGTGTGTATTGTGCTTGCTTGTTGCAGTGCTTATTGGTGTGCATGGGAGTGCACGGGATGGGAACATGGCCTGTGACTTGATGGGGTGTGTTGCAGTGTGTCCCGGATGCTGAGAGGTGCCATGTTGACAGGTGGGTGATGTGTGGGTGCCCTTGTGAATGTGTTGTGAATGTGTTGTGACCCCCCGCAGGGTGTCTGTGTGGTGATTGGACCCTGTGTCGGCCTGTGTGTTGTGTGTTGCATTTGTGTAGTTGCGTGCCTGCTGCGGCCCATCTGACGATAGTGTTGATAGTGTTGTAGGAGAAACATCACTGGGTGCATCTGGAGGGCTGGGTTCATGGCGTTCAGGTCTGGGTCTCAGCTATCTCGCTCCACTGTCGAGTTTCCGCCTGCTTAAACTGGGCGGTGTCTCCGCTGTGGTGCATCGACTTGTTTGGGCCATCCTAATTTGTTGAGCGGGCGGACGTCATTCTGCATGGTGGAGAGTCTCGATTGGCTCCGACCGCCGCTGTAGCGGGCGCACTTTGGTGGCCGTGCGCGGCGCTCCGCGGCGGACAGGAAATTACCTATGTTTTGCTATCCTAATGTTGCGGACGTGAGTTCCGCTGCTCACGGGCACAAAAAGCTGTTTATCTGCCCCGCCACCACTGCGGTGGTGCCACCGCCCCACATCCTAATGGGCCCCTTAGTTTGTATTCTTACACTCTACAAATGTGCATGGACATTTTTTATAGGCATTTGCACACATACAGGACCTTTTGACAGCTCAAGATATAAACTTGCACATACAGTTTAGTTCTGGCAATCTTTTGAAAAAATATAAACAAAATTGTATGAGCCTATAAGGTATAATCATCTATTTTGCAAAGGTCGTGGGCTGAATGTGCTTGGAAGAGTTTCAGGATTACTTGATTATACATAGACCGAACAGGTATGCATATACAATTATCCTCAAAACTCATCGGACACTCCACATTGAAAAGAGCACTGTCTCATTGATTTTTAAAGATAGGCACTAATGAGAGGGCAAATATGTGAAGTTGTGTTTCTTCTAAAACATTGCAAATTTGCCAGAGCTGCAAAGTTTTACACAGTTATGTTATGGTATGTTGTGTTTAGGGTGTCTACATTTGTTTTTGTTGGAGCGGGAACCAATTTAAGTAAAATACTCTTTTATGATTACAAGCACACAGGGCTGATCCCGGCTTCCAGGGCTGAGGCCCAACACATTTAAAGACATGGTTGATGGGCATTGGCCATTGTAGCTGAGGAAATTAGGTGCAAACCATAAGATAAATCATAATCATAATTTCTATCTAAATCCAGTCAACACTGAGAATTATTAAAAAATTGAGGGATTTATTATTTACAAGTTTAGTACACTTTCTTTATTTAGAATCATAAGTTTTATTTGTATTTGTCTCAAATAATCAATCTTTTACAGAATTGCTAAAGAAATAATGGGTAAATAAATTGAAATACAATAAATTAAGCATTTTTCATTAAGGAAGAAAATCCCTATTCTAAGAATGCGGCAAAAGGTGTCATTCGGAATCTACGAAGAGTTCAAATTCAAAAAAGAGTGAAAAAAAGCATAAAACTCAAAGATATATCCAAAGACCATCAATCAATCGAAGCAGAACTTATCATAAAGAGACATTAATGAAACTCAGTAGAGTCTCACTGCAATAAGAAATAAGCAATGGAAATGTGCAGAAGTAACTGCAATCAACAGGATGACAGGAGAACCAGGAAGAGGCATAAAAAGTCTGGAAGGCATGGTTGAAACTCTTTTTCTAATGTTTTCTAAAACACTAGGGGCCTGATTACTAGTCTGCCAGTCCTCGGGCCGCCAGACTCATGGTGGCGCACCAGTAGGGGAACCACTGCATGGTCCGACCATAAAATGATGACTTGGGTAGTAGTACCGCACTAGGATCGCCAGCTCTGCCAGGGAACTGCCATTCCCTGGCGTAAGAGCAGTGGTCAGAGGTTGCAATATGGCAGGATAGCCACGGTCCTGGCAAGCATATTACGAGGTTCCTCTCAGCCAGGCTTTTCATGGCAGGTTCAACCACCATGAATAGCCAGGTGGAGAGTAAACAGAGGGGGCCTTACAGGACACCCCTGTGCCTCACACATACGTGGATGCACACAGAGGAGCATAACATGTGATCCCTAGACCCGATTCACTGAACTAACTTAAGAAAATATCCTAAGCTTACTACCATTTTTGGTATTCACAGAAGGCACTTACTCATAGTGGTATTCACAGAAGGAACTTACTCATTTCGGTATTCACAGAAGTTAGGACTCCTAACTTTAGGACTTCTAAATGCCTTCTGTGAATACCGAAAGTCTTAAAGTTAGGATATTTCTCAGTTTAGGAGTAGTAAAGTTAGAACTCCTGACTTTAGGACTCCTGAATGCCTTCTGTGAATACTGAAAGTCTTAAACTTAGGATTTTTCTCAGGCAGCATGAGCTTTGGCGGAGCAGTGGAGGGCTCAAGGTGAGTCTAATGATTAAAATTCAGGTTACAAATCCAATATGTTGCTTGAAAATTCTTACATTTTCTTACTTTCCTGTGGAATAAATGCACAGCAATGCTGAACTGTTAACCTCTTGCGGATGCTGCCATTTTCTGCAAACAGAATGTCTAATGCTAAGAGATTTTGTAAAATCATGGATTTAAAAGGCTACTAATTCTGGTCTGATAGTGATCATAACTCACTTGAGGTGACATTTGCTGGAGAGCCCTTGGGTCAAGGGTATGCTGCCCTGCACACGGTTGTCCCCTCTCCTCCAGTAACTAACAACTGTTGTAGTTTCAAATGGCATACCGTTATGGCAAACCCAGCAGTCTATTCAGAACTTTACAAACAGTTTGTTGCCTTCTTTGATCAATATGAGGGGATAGGCTCAGCTAGAATGCCTATTTTATTAGTCTATAACCGGTTGTTTGGTGAACTTAAAAGATCTTTAACAAAGAGGTGACTGTTTACTAATATGACACACTCTAGACATAATGCTTGGTTTGACTCTGTATGTAAAACAACCAAGTACTCATTAAAATGTGCTATTTTTGAGGGTGACACAGGCAAAATTCGTTCTGCCAGAGTACTATATAAATCACAATTTAGACAGGCTAAAGGTGATTGGGAAGATAAGTTCTGGCAGGAAGTACTTGTTGCTAGTAAAACCAAGGACAGTAGATCCTTTTGGAAATTAGCAGCAAAAAACAATCATGAAAGTGTGAAGTAACCTAGCTGTAATATATCATCTGAAAGCTGGGTGGCCCATTTTTCATCACTATATTCACTAAGAAATCCCGATGATTCAGGAAGTGTGATTAATGTAGCTGAAGATATAACTATACTTCCTTCAGAGCAAAAGTCACATACCAATTCCATTTTGTTTAGTCTTGAAGACACAAATATTGCAATACATTTTATTAAATTAGCTAAGGCCATTTATCTGGTCAATCTATTTTAACCTATTATCGAATGCCATCTTGGCCGGGGGAGTTGTCTCTGATTCATGGAGGGGGGCCGAGATAATAACTATATTTGAAAAGGGAGATAATACTAATAATCCAGCAAACTATAGACTAATAAGCCTGCTAGATAATGCCCAAAAACGTAATGGATGGAAGAAAAACACATTCTCTCTCCATTTCAAGCTAGTTTTAGATAAAAAATCAGTGCAATAGACCAGATGTTTAGATTTTCACTATTGCACTGGAAAAATGTGCTTTAAGAGTAGGGTACGTTGAATGTCTTTGACCTCATCCCCACTCCAATTTCTGGCAGGTCTTGCTCAAGTTAGGTGTCCCCAGCTATCTTGTAAATTTACTGAGGAAGTTACACAAGAATAATTATGCCCAAGTACGCTGGGGACTGAGTGGTGAACTAACAGAACACGGTCCAATTGCATCCTTACCCCTACTTTCTTTTCTCTCTACCTAAATGATGTATTGAGTTACAATGGGGTATACCCTAAGAACTCTCTGACCTGGGTCAGTAAAAGTAGGTACAATAGTAATGGTCAGAGTCTATAGATTCAATATGACAACCAATGTAATATATGCATTCAGTTATATAGGAAGCAAAAGATTGCTCAATCCAAAGTGTGCTTCAATTTTTATTCATTATTTAAGCACATTATTGCTTAAGTACCCAATTCCAGTCATTGAGTACCAGGATTGTGTGGAGTGTCTCTCAATTCAAACATATAAGATACAATATTCAATTACTTCATTGAATCACACAGTTGCCTTGAAGCATAATTCTCATTTGGTAATGTAGAATTTATCAGAAGAAAGCAGCACAGTCGATATCAAATCATCGTATTTCAACGCGCTCAAAGTGATGGAAAAGGAGAAGTTAGATGGGATAGGTGTGATGGGAAAGAAGTGAGGACTAGGTAAAGGTGGTTGTGACCTTAAAACAATCACAGTGCTATAAAATACATCCTTTACAGTCTAGATTACGATCTGCAGTTCCAATACACTCTTAAGCATAGGGTCCGTTTTGCTCTGTTAATTATTCCTATGCGTAGAGAACAAGTATAGTCTGGTCTACGTTTCGACCCCCTGGTTGACGGGAAAGTTAAATCCTCAGGCTGGGGTCTTCTTCAGGACAAGGAGAAACAGGAGCGCCTATAGACAACAATTATAGAGTGAATGTATCATATTGTGAATAAGCTCAAATTGTGCACACAAATGGAGCTTTTTGGTTTCAAAATGCTTACTTATTGTGAGGCCCTTGGGTGGCCATTGTCGTAGGACCGTCAAAGGTTCCTTTCTGGTTGTAGTTCTGCAATTATCTAAAAGGGAGTACGTATAACTATCAGGTACTGTAATTGGCGTGTGTATAGACAGATTTACCAAGATAACCTAAAGGGGTACTTACTGGGAACGGGACATTTCCATTTCAAACATCATGTTGTTACAATGGTCACACCAGGCCAAACGCTGTTGCGGTGTAAGAATCACACAACCCACGTGGTTCTGTGGGAAGAACAAAAGTCACAAGAGCCAAAAGTTAATGGCCATTGTATGCTGTATAGGGTAACTGTTAAGAGTATTTTCAATGAGACAAGGTCATAGCTGTATATGTAAATGGCTAGGGATATTCAAAAATAGCATTGAATAAAATACTTTTAAAATAAGGGAATGCCAATCACCGAGAAGGTTGGTGAAGTTATAATGGTGCCGGGGCTGGCTATGCAGTCATTAATCATAAAAGTGCCTTGCGTAATAGCCTCGCTCAAATCGCCATGGGGAGAGACCCGAGCGGTGT
The DNA here is from genome assembly GCF_964263255.1 of Lissotriton vulgaris. Taxonomy (NCBI): domain Eukaryota; kingdom Metazoa; phylum Chordata; class Amphibia; order Caudata; family Salamandridae; genus Lissotriton; species Lissotriton vulgaris. The sequence continues at coordinate 11,714 of NW_028247939.1, read as the reverse complement.
CTCACTGCGTCCCTCCGTGGCGCCGAGGGTTCTGTATTGTTAAAAAATCCTCGGAGTCACTCACCGTTAGCTTTGTCAGAGCAATGTGTCTCCGTGAAGCTGCCTCCTCGCTGTAACCGCCGTGAATGAACGGCCGCGAGGTGCAGCCGCTGGATACTTCGGAGGGGCTCGCCCGGGCCCGGCCAATCAGCATAGAGTGAGGTAATGGGGCGTTTACAGCCCTACGCTGTGCTCAGATCTATCTAAGGGGTTGTCTGTCAAGACCAATCTCTTGGCACTCGGTTCTTCCTGAAGCGGGACAAATTGGATATTGAATCTGGGCATAAATGTATCGTAGGAGGAACCTGACAATGTGACAGAGCCTATGTTTAAAAATAACCCGCTTCTGCCGGTATTTAATTGAATAGTTTAGGGATTGAATACAGCATAAGGAAGGGTGTATTTAAGATACTGTACCACACGCACTGGGACAATGCGATGGTTGTGCCGGACTTAGTACATACATCAGGAACAGCGTCCTGCAACAGTCTAACTAATTAGTTATCAGTCACAGATATAGACATAGTTACAAAGAGTACCTTTTCACATTGGTCACATCTATAGCAGATGGTATTTGCAGTTGTTAGTTACAGAGTACATAGGTGTAATTGTTCATGCATCACTGTGTGTGCTCAACTGATCAAGGCCATTTGTGAAAAGGTGGCATCCAATTTATTAAGGCCATTCTGTACAGAGTCTAGAGACTGCATCCATTTGCATTCTCGTATATTCAAAACGGAGTCCAAATCACCACCCCTGGGACCCAGAGTGATATTTTCAATGATAACCCATTTCAGAGATTCGGGTGTGTGTGTCATTGATAGAAAATGTTCAACTAGGGGTGCTCCTGCTGTTTGGCACCTTATCCTACTACAGTGTTGTAACACCCGGTTCTTTATCTTTTGCTTAGTCTGCCCTATGTATATCAGACCGCACGGGCAGAAGATGGCATAAATCACTGCATGGCTGTTACAATTAGTCAATGTCTTGAGATTGATGGTAACATTGTTGTGGGTGATAGTCTTTGTTTCCATGCACAAGGCGCAGGCTTTGCATTTGGTGCATTTGTAGTTGCCCACGACAGCGGGTAAGTTCCACATAGTCTGTATACTAGGTGCAGGGGGTGTGTCAAGCGTTGTTCGTTCAATGCTTGACACACCCCCTGCACCTAGTATACAGACTATGTGGAACTTACCCGCTGTCGTGGGCAACTACAAATGCACCAAATGCAAAGCCTGCGCCATGTGCATGGAAACAAAGACTATCACCCACAACAATGCTACCATCAATCTCAAGACATTGACTAATTGTAACAGCCATGCAGTGATTTATGCCATCTTCTGCCCGTGCGGTCTGATATACCTAGGGCAGACTAAGCAAAATATAAAGAACCGGGTGTTACAACACTGTAGTAGGATAAGGTGCCAAACAGCAGGAGCACCCCTAGTTGAACATTTTCTATCAATGACACACACACCCGAATCTCTGAAATGGGTTATCATTGAAAATATCACTCTGGGTCCCAGGGGTGGTGATTTGGACTCCGTTTTGAATATACGAGAATGCAAATGGATGCAGTCTCTAGACTCTGTACAGAATGACCTTAATGAATTGGATGCCACCTTTTCACAAATGGCCTTGATCAGTTGAGCACACACAGTGATGCATGAACAATTGCACCTATGTACTCTGTAACTAACAACTGCAAATACCATCTGCTATAGATGTGACCAATGTGAAAAGGTACTCTTTGTAACTATGTCTATATCTGTGACTGATAACTAATTAGTTAGACTGCTGCAGGACGCTGTTCCTGATGTATGTACTAAGTCCGGCACAACCATCGCATTGTCCCAGTGCGTGTGGTACAGTATCTTAAATACACCCTTCCTTATGCTGTATTCAATCCCTAAACTATTCAATTAAATACCGGCAGAAGCGGGTTATTTTTAAACATAGGCACTGTCACATTGTCAGGTTCCTCCTACGATACATTTATGCCCAGATTCAATATCCAATTTGTCCCGATTCAGGAAGAACCGAGTGCCAAGAGATTGGTCTTGGCAGACAACCCCTTAGATAGATCTGAGCACAGCGTAGGGCTGTAAACGCCCCATTACCTCACTCTATGCTGATTGGCCGGGCCCGGGCGAGCCCCTCCGAAGTATCCAGCGGCTGCACCTCGCGGCCGTTCATTCACGGCGGTTACAGCGAGGAGGCAGCTTCACGGAGACACATTGCACTGACAAAGCTAACGGTGAGTGACTCCGAGGATTTTTTAACAATACAGAACCCTCGGCGCCACGGAGGGACGCAGTGAGACACCGCTCGGGTCTCTCCCCATGGCGATTTGAGCGAGGCTATTACGCAAGGCACTTTTATGATTAATGACAGCATTGCCAGCCCCGGCACCATTATAACTTCACCAACCTTCTCGGTGATTGGCATTCCCTTATTTTAAAAGTATTTTATTCAATGCTATTTTTGAATATCCCTAGCCATTTACATATACAGCTATGACCTTGTCTCATTGAAAATACTCTTAACAGTTACCCTATACAGCATACAATGGCCATTAACTTTTGGCTCTTGTGACTTTTGTTCTTCCCACAGAACCACGTGGGTTGTGTGATTCTTACACCGCAACAGCATTTGGCCTGGTGTGACCATTGTAACAACATGATGTTTGAAATGGAAATGTCCTGTTCCCAGTAAGTACCCCTTTAGGTTATCTTGGTAAATCTGTCTATACACACGCCAATTACAGTACCTGATAGTTATACATACTCCCTTTTAGATAATTGCAGAACTACAACCAGAAAGGAACCTTTGACGGTCCTACGACAATGGCCACCCAAGGGCCTCACAATAAGTAAGCATTTTGAAACCAAAAAGCTCCATTTGTGTGCACAATTTGAGCTTATTCACAATATGATACATTCACTCTATAATTGTTGTCTATAGGCGCTCCTGTTTCTCCTTGTCCTGAAGAAGACCCCAGCCTGAGGATTTAACTTTCCCGTCAACCAGGGGGTCAAAACGTAGACCAGACTATACTTGTTCTCTACGCATAGGAATAATTAACAGAGCAAAACGGACCCTATGCTTAAGAGTGTATTGGAACTGCAGATCGTAATCTAGACTGTAAAGGATGTATTTTATAGCACTGTGATTGTTTTAAGGTCACAACCACCTTTACCTAGTCCTCACTTCTTTCCCATCACACCTATCCCATCTAACTTCTCCTTTTCCATCACTTTGAGCGCGTTGAAATACGATGATTTGATATCGACTGTGCTGCTTTCTTCTGATAAATTCTACATTACCAAATGAGAATTATGCTTCAAGGCAACTGTGTGATTCAATGAAGTAATTGAATATTGTATCTTATATGTTTGAATTGAGAGACACTCCACACAATCCTGGTACTCAATGACTGGAATTGGGTACTTAAGCAATAATGTGCTTAAATAATGAATAAAAATTGAAGCACACTTTGGATTGAGCAATCTTTTGCTTCCTATATAACTGAATGCATATATTACATTGGTTGTCATATTGAATCTATAGACTCTGACCATTACTATTGTACCGACCTAAATGATGTAGTCAAGGTTCTGGAAAATTGTGCAAATGACTCCCCAATGCTGAATAATAGGAAGGTGCTGATCCTATTATTCGCCGATGACTCACTAATCTTTCCAAGTCCCCCTTGTGTCTGCAGACTCTGGTTAACAAATTCTTAGGCTTTTTCAGCGAAAAGGGTCTCAAGCTCAATGTTAATAAAACCAAATTTATGATATTGGGTAAGGGGGCTAGGAAAGGTAAAACAACTATTTGAGTCGGCAATGCGATCCTTGAGAGGATTGGCAAATTTGATTATTTAGTAGTATGATTCATGGACAGTTTTAAGAGGCTAGACCAGATTATGAAAATTAAAATTCTTATCGAGCACAGGTCAAATGCCATTCTGAGGACGCAAAAGAGAACAGTGTCCCATGTAGTATCCCCAGTTCTGGAGATTTATTGCGCCAAGATGCAAGGGGCTGCTCTCTATGGGGCTGAAGTTTGGGGCTATATCAATGCTCAGCCCTTGGCACTGGTAGAAAATAGCTTTGCTAGGAAAGCATTATGTCTCCCTCATAGCACACCCATTATCCCATAGTATCTACAAATGGGACTGAAAAGAGTAACTCATTTGGTCCCCTTGAAAATATTGGTTTATTGGGTCCATCTCTGGTGTACACAAGAGCTTGATGATTATAGGGATTCTTAAAGTGAAGTTCTTAATCTACCAGGTGCTAGATCCCTTCCATGGATCAAACATTTGTCCTCATGGATGGGGAAGTTAGGTCTCCATAGATTCTGGGTTGATGCTATTAAATTACAGAAAACTGACTTACACCTACTCAAAACCTCTTATTGGGATACTATCAATGCAGGTATACTAGCAAGAAGTACTGTAGGATCTCTGACCAATACATTTATTGATTTTAAACCTCTCCCATTTCTAGAGGAATCCATATATTTTGTACCCTCTGCTTTTCCTAAAAGCCTTTTTATACGGTTTTGGCTGGGGATACTACCTGTAAAATCGTTCACTCACAAATGGAATACAGCCCAGCTAACACTGACGTGTCCAATGTGTAATCAGGGTGACGAAAACAAATCACATTTATAATTTTTGTGCCCGGAGTACTCCTCCCCTTGCAGGAGGTGGATTATTTCTGTTTGTTGTGAACTGGGGGTTACACGATATTAAAAAGCCCTAAGGATCCTAAAGGCTGATCTCTCTTCCAGAACTGTATTAGCGGTTAGTAAATGTCTTGAGGCAGTTTGGCATAAACGCAATGCAATTTTTAAAATTGAACCAGTGTAATGACCATGAGCTCTATTTTATTACTTGTCTTGTAATAATGAATTGTTTTTCGTCTGAATTGATTTTATGCCATTTTTATTGTAGTTTATATATATCTATTTATTGTTGTTTTTTATACTGATGCAGGTTTCAGGTTTTAAAGTCTTTATTTCGATTTTTAACAAATCATAAAAGACACATTAAAATACAAACGAATATAACTGATTCAATTAGAATATCCAAAGAAAGTCAATACTATAAAAGATATTTAAACACTAACAAAGGACATACAAATAAGTATACAAATAAAAAGAACATTTCATGACAAATGGATAAAACAGGATTAAATTTCAATTGATGAATAAAGAGACCTGAGTATTTTATATAAGAATAAGAATCATTGCTTTAAAAAGTCAACATTGCAGTTCAGAATTGCGAAAAAGGGATGCAGATGATGAGTCGTAGTCGTAGAATGATTTAGCAGCTACATACTCAAACTAAACAGATTATGGCCAATTGCAAAATAACCTTTGCACTTGGCGCTAAGGCATGCTGGTTTTTAGCCTTAGAAGCCAAGCCCATCCCAAATACTTTGCCAAAGATACCACAAAGAGTTCTGAAGTGTTGGTCCTGAGCACCCGTATGGCTTCCATCGCTGTTTTAAATGGTAGTTTTTGGAACAAAGGTTTTAACCATTTCTTTCGGGGTGCTCCGTACCTTGGGCAGGAGAAAAGGAAGTGACCTTCAGATTCAATATGACCTGAGCAGCATGTACAGTAGGGCGATATCCCTGTAGACCGTTTGTTCAGAATGATGTTTAAGGGCAAAGCGCCCACTCTAAACTGATGGTACAACTTCTTATCTAACGGTCGGGATATGACATCCCAGTATGGCTCTCTCAATAGGTCAAGTTTGAATGTTAAAAACCTGCCTATAAGGCCGTTTTTGTTGGACAGCAGGACTCTTTTTAGGCGGGTAGTGGCCCAATATAATGATTTAAATTCGTCTTTGGGTGGGAAAACGTTAGATTGTGGGGATGTCCAGAGATGTTCCAAGCCCATGTCTTTAAGAATGGATTTGACAGCAGAGAGCCATGGTATTTTCCCTGAACCCCTAATAGACCTGACTTCCGACAGTTCTTTTGCAAAGAGGGATAGATCTGGGGATGTCCATATCCGTCTCCACAATGCCACTAACCTAAATCTTGCCATCTCATTAATAGGTGGGGAACCAAGGTCCAGAGGGGGAGCAAGGGTGTAGACTGTGGGAGGCCCACTAAATTTTGAAGGAATCTACATTGAGTTTTGAACAGATTAGACAAGTCCATGTGGCCCCATAGATCCGCGCCATATAAGATGGCTGTAGAGATTTTAACGTCATAGATCTTAAGGGCCGGTAGGACCCGTTTAGTGATTGATTCCTTCTGCTCTTTAACGAGGCAACCAGTCAGCCTGGCGAGTTTAAGATGTTGCATATTAATCTGGTCTTTCCATCTTAAACGGCTATCGAGGGTAACCCCTAAATAGGTCATGGTATCAACCTGTTCGAGGTTTACTCCATTCAACTTCACTGAACTCCGGACTGAGTGGTTTTTTGTAAAAACCATAAATTTTGTTTTCCCCACATTGACTACCAAATTATTGATGGCACAAAACTCCTCGAAGCGGTCCAGAGCCCGCTGGAGTCCGCTGCGTGTTTTTGAGAGGATTAAAGTGTCATCTGCGAAGATGAGTAACGGAAACCTCATCCCTGCCAGCATTGGTGCATCAGTGGGGGTATCCATGAAAAATTTAACAACTTGATCGATAAAAAGGAGGAAGAGGGTAGGGGCCAGGACACACCCCTGGCGGACACCTCGGGTTACGGGGAATGTTTCCGTCACTTGTCCCTGACCCCCCCACCTCACCCTCGCAAAGTTGTCCTCATGGAGTCTTACAATGAGGTCCAATAATTCTAGTGGGCACCCCAGATTTTTTAGCACACCCCATAGCCTATCCCTAGGCACTAGATCGAAGGCGGACTTCAGATCAATGAATGCAGCATAGATGGTACCACCACCCAGCCAGACCTCCTTCCAATAGATCAGGCAGAATCTAAAAACCTGATCTATCGTGCTCATTCCCGATCCGAAGCCCGCCTGCATGGGTGACAGGATATTCTCCGTTTCGATCCATCCCTGGACCCGTCCCAAAACCATGCGCGCCACTATCTTTTGAATCGAATCGATTAAACTGATAGGGCGGTAGTTGCCTGGAATGGATTTATCACCCTTTTTGTAAATTGGAACAATTTCGGCCCCTTTCCAAGATTTCGGGACTGTAGCTCCAAGGGCCAAAGTGTTAGCTATCCTGGTAATATACGGGAGCCACAAAGTGGGATTAGATTTAAATAGATCAGCCGGGATCAGATCCATACCGGGGGCTTTACCTCGAATAGTGAGTGCCAATGCCAGCTCAACCTCAGCAACCGTAAAGGTGAGTTTTTCACTTTGTGGGGTCAGCATGGGTGCATTGTCTAAGGGATTTATAGCCTCATCATCGCCTGCTCTAAATTGGGCCGAATAAAATAAAACCCAATCCTCAAGTGGCACATTATTTCCCGGGGTAGAAGAGTCTGTATTTTTACCCCATTTAACCAGATCCCAAAACCTTTTCTGATTGTTGGTGGAGGAGGCCTCCAGGAGGTCTGACCAGAACTCATCCTCCCACTCCCGTTTAGCTTTACTAAGGGTTTTTTTGTAGTGAAGTCTAGCAGCTCTCACTCCAACCATGTCCCGAGATTTAATGGCAGAAATGAGAGCTGCATGTGCCTCTCTACATTCCTTATTATACCATTTTTGGGACAAAGGATTAGTTTTAATAGCAACATTCCCACATGGTTTGGATAGCAGGGTTTTTAAGCGGTCAAAACAATTAATATGGACACCCATCACACTATTGGCTGCTCCAATATCCACCCCGACATATCTATTTGCAACATTTCATTAAGTGCATTCTCTACTACAACATTGATATTATTTAGTAAACACTCATCTTCCATAACCCGTGACCACTTCAATCTCCTCCTGTCGCTGGTAAGTTGGACGTCCCCTGTATAGGTGGCAGATGGTTCCTCCTGTCTGTTTAGGTCCGGTATCTTCAACGATAGGGACAGTGGATTGTGATCACTTTCCGGGCGCTCTAATACCGCCATGTCAATTAGCAGAGCCCAATGTTCCATGTCCAGTAAGATATAATCAATGCGGCTCTGCCTCTGGCCATTATCGAAAGTACAATTTCCCTTCACATCCGAGGCGGAGCGGCCATTACATGCACGGAACCCATTTTGTAGACAAAAAGCCATCCAGGACACTGCAGCCTCTGTTGCTTTAGCCCTCTTCTCTACTTGTAAGTCTGGGATACCCCATACAGAATCGTCTGCCATAGTCCAGGTATCTCCCATATCTAGCACGGGTTCTATAGTACAATTTAGGTCGCCAGCAAGAATGGTAGTAATGCCTCTGTCCATTTTCATTATCATATGATCAACAAGGTTCAACAGGGGTGGGCTTCGACCGCCAGACAGGCCTCTAGCATAGATATTAACAATGTTCATAATTTTCTTGTTCCCTTTGTTTATTATGATGGAGAGGAGATCCTGACTCTCCGCCGGGAACTCCGTTGGATAGAGGCCCAGGGATTGTTTCACCCAGATCAGCAAGCCACCTGCGGCCCGCCCTTTACCTCCTTTGATTGCGGGTTTAAAGAAATTAATATAACCCAACTTATGGACAGGCTCCGTTGCCCATGTTTCCTGCAACAGGATAATATCGTAATTGTCCATAAAGTTTGACCAATCCGTAGACGCAAGGCGCGCCTTAATACCCGCTATGTTCCAGGACAAAATTTTCAAATGATCTTTCAGGTTATCTGGTAACAGAGGGTGTAGGGGCTGTACAGATCCCTGAGACACCCCTGTATCATCATTAACCACTAAGTACTTAACACAATCTACTGGGGCTATGATTTTGTCCTTGGTCAAGGACCCCTGGATAGCTACGTATGGTCGAGGGCTGTTTGACACAAACGTTTGGCCTCCTTCCCCGTCTACTCGATTGGTTAATTGAGTTGGGCACACCATATTATAATCAATGGGCTCTTGGGCTATCACACTACCAATCAGAGACTCACTAGAACTATCGTTGAGTCAATCTATAGCTTCAAGGCCAGAAAGGGGGCCAAAATGATTAAAAAGAAAGGGGCGCTGGTAGTCAAGCGGGGTTAATGCCAGGGGATGTCTTGCAGCAGGACCTTTACGAAACAAAGGATAAGATTGAAAGGGTATTTGCCTGCGCGGGTAAAAGTAGGATCAGGCTAGTGTTTGTACATCCCCCTGCCTTGCAAACCTGGGTTCTCGTTTAATAGCATCTACCACCCATGAGTCTTTAAACGAAATAAGGATACAGTCTCCTTCTAAGTCTTTTGCCTCCGGCCCAACCCAATCTACTCTCCTCACATACAATATCTCCGTGGGGGTGGAGGGGGGTAGCGGGCGATTTTTGTTCAACCAAAAAGTGACTTTATTACGAAAGTCACCATAAGATTCCCTTGCACCCGGTTTTAATGGTGCTACGCCTATCAAAACGATGGTATGTAGGACTGCTTCAGGTGGAAGATCAACACTGGGAATGTTTGGTCTTTTACGCCCCCCCTCCCTGTGATTGGTGGAAGCAGTGTGTTGGGCTCTTGTGGTACTTGGGGGAGGAAGATTTAAATTAGGTTGTATGGGGAGACCCATAGTTTGACGCCCACCAGTATTTTGTTTAGCCACTGATTTCGATTGGGGCTTTAGTACCTGGGTGTGAGAGCTAGCTCCTAATTTGGAAAAGGTGGTAGAGGTGGTATTAATTTTTTGACCCCCTTTAAATATGGTGTTATTCATTGCTGTGGTTTTATTAGGGAGATTTTTACCCTTTTCCATATTGTTGTTGCTGGTAACCTTACTGGATGCCTTACTGGGTGCTGGTGTATTAATAGCGCCCGTATTATTTGCGCCAAGTAATGCTTGAAGCATCGTATGGTTTGAATGGATCAAATCCTCTATACTATCGATTTTAGAGGTCATGAGCCTAGTCCGCTCCAGGACTGGTAAGAGTAGTGTTTTAAACATGGCCTCCATTTTTGCCAGCAGAGCCTCATCACTATTGAGGCACATGGGACAAGTGGTTGAGGAGCCCAAAGCTAAAAGGGAGGGACATAGCATGTTGTTAGGCACAGAGGGTTTTAGCGGGTTTGGGTGAGGCTCGGGCCCCTGACACCATTCCCCTTGGACTTTATTTGCTTCACTGGTTTTTAGGTTTCTTTCCCCTGACATTATAGAGTCCCGTTTTCTCTTTTTGGTATTGGGGCCAGAGTTGGATATAGGGGGATTAACATTTTCGACAGAGTTAGACATGTTGGACTGGTTGAGGAGAGGACTTCTAGAAAGCTGACTAAATTCCTGCTCCTCACTAATCACGGAGTCATTATCCTCCACCCCGTCCCCCTGTGTATCTTTGGAAGCGTTTATACTATTCCTTTCTTCCTTTATTTTATCCCTTGTTGAGCTACCCCCAATGTTTTCTAAACGAACTATTGCGTCCGTAGAGGTAGTATGGACACAATTGAAGGCAGCATGGGGTGCAGAGGGTGCAGGGGAGATAGATGTGGCTAAAGCCCCCAGTGAGGATCGCTTTCCACTAATTAGGTCTATTGACAATCTTTTCTCAACCATGGCGATTTCCTTTTCCAGGATACCAGTGGCCCGTGTTATAAAAGCGTCCAAGGGACCAAAAACGACGCCATTGGATGTATTAATTTGGACAGTACGTTCCTTCCCTGATCGTAACAGCATTTTCTATGGTCTTCTTGATGTCCAGGGGGGGTGGGCCTAGGCCGGACTCTGCCGTACTCGACGGTCTTCGCCCCGGTCGCTCCTGCGCGCTCCCGCGCAGCGTAGGAGCTCTGTATTTGTAAGTCAAAGGGCCAATGAGCTGGGTTGAAGGGGGTGGGGCGAGGCGGTCAGGGAGAGCGGGGCCAGGTGACTCGGCCACTCACGCACACCGGGACTCCTGGGAATGCGAGTCCCGGTTGCCGCTCGCAGCCCTTCTACCTTTCTCAAGCCCCACCGGGACACCAAGCACAGGAGATCCGAAGCGGGACCAGCGGAGCGGGTTCCGCGAGGCGTGGGTGAGTAAGCGAGCCTTCACTGTAGATAACGCCGTCCAATCTGGCAGAGAGAGTGTCCCAAGGAGCAGCAAGTCCAAGCCCCTTTTGCAGCAGATGGGGGTGGGGCGAGGCGGTCAGGGAGAGCGGGGCCAGGTGACTCGGCCACTCACGCACACCGGGACTCCTGGGAATGCGAGTCCCGGTTGCCGCTCGCAGCCCTTCTACCTTTCTCAAGCCCCACCGGGGCACCAAGCACAGGAGATCCAAAGCGGGACCCGCGGAGCGGGTTCCGCGAGGCGTGGGTGAGTAAGCGAGCCTTCACTGTAGATAACGCCGTCCAATCTGGCAGAGAGAGTGTCCCAAGGAGCAGCAAGTCCGAGCCCCTTTTGCAGCAGATGGGGGTGGGGCGAGGCGGTCAGGGAAAGCGGGGCCAGGTGACTCGGCCACTCACGCACACCGGGACTCCTGGGAATGCGAGTCCCGGTTGCCGCTCGCAGCCCTTCTACCTTTCTCAAGCCCCACCGGGGCACCAAGCACAGGAGATCCGAAGCGGGACCCGCGGAGCGGGTTCCGCGAGGCGTGGGTGAGTAAGCAAGCCTTCACTGTAGATAACGCCGTCCAATCTGACCATT